>NW_028137222.1:0-217500 GCF_965140915.1 Aythya marila | reverse complement strand
GAACAAAAAAGTTCCATCTGTGAAAGTAACACGCTGGAATCCCAAGACATTTGTCTTGACACTGAGCAAAATATTTGCCACGTTGAGATACATCCTAATGAAACCCTTGATACTGTACTTGTATATATTGGGAAAGGTTGTGTTTGCATGAGAAGTCATTGTGATTCTATAGTCGTAGATAATGCTGTGGTAGATACCAGTAATCACTTTAATGTTTGTGTTTGCAATTTTATCAAAATCTCAACCATATCACACTATCAGGTAGACCTGCGCAACAGGTATAAGGCCCTGGAGGCCGAAAGGCAATCGATGGATGGAAAAGGCTATAATCCCTCTCCACCAGAGATATTGGCAGGGTTGGAAAAGCCAACCCCCCCCGTATATGCCTGACCACAGGCAGCAGGAAGAAAAGGTGAGTTTTAGTTGTGGGTGATTTATCAATCAGCGGAACAGAGGGTCTAATATGTAGAAGGGACCCTCCTCTAAGGGAAATCTGCTGCCTTCCTAGGGCCTGGGTTAGGACATCACAAGGAGGCTTCCCAGCTTGGTTCAACCGTCAGACTATTACCGATTGCTCGTCCTATATCTGGGAGGAGAAGGAGTGGCAACGCATAGCCTGTGAGCAATCAAAAGGGAATTCAAGGATTTGTCAATTTGTCAAAACTCGACAAAACGCAACGGAAACCACAAAACACGTCAAAAACACCCCAAAAGCGAACCGAATCAGAAGAAAAAATGTGATTTAACAACACAAAAAACCCTTAAACCTACCTGATGTTCTCCTAAATGTACAATCCACTCCCAACCACCAGAAAACCCAATGGAAACCCAAAAAAAAACCCAACGGAGACCTCAAAACACGTCAAAAACACCCCAAAAAAGAATGGGATAACCCCCCAAAACGAAAGAAAACCCCCAAAAAATAGATCCACCCCAAAAACAGCCTAAACCTACCTGAAGTTCTCCAAAACCCACAATTTACACTTTTCCACCACCATGACAACAGAAAACCCAACGAAACCCAACAGAGACCCCAAAACATGTCAAAAACACCCCAAAAAAGAACGGGATCACCCCCAAAACTGGAAGAAAATTCCCCCCCCAAAAATTTACAATTTTCACCATGATGACCAACATGAACCAAACGAAAACCCAAAAGGAGACACCAAAACACGTCAAAAACACCCCAAAAAAGAAAGGGATCACCCATAAACTGGAAGAAAATCCCCAAAAAGCACAGATCCAATCCCAAAACCAGCCTAAACCTACCTGATGTTCTCCAAAACCCACAAATTTACCCTTTTCCACCATGATGACCATGGAAAACCCAATGAAACCCAATGGAGACAAAAAACATGTCAAAAAAAAAAAAAAAAAAAAAAAAAAGAACAGGATCTCCCCCAAAAACAGAAGAAAAACCCAAATGCCATAGATCCACCCCAAAAGTCCCCCTAAGCCTACCTGATGTTCTCCAAAACCCACAATTTACCCTTTTTCACAATGATGACCAACGAGAACCCAACAAAACCCAACGGACAACCCCAAAACACGTCAAAAACACCCCAAAAAAGAACAGGATCACCCCAAAAAACAGAAGAAAACCCCAAATACCATGAATCCACCCCAAAAGTCCCCCTAAACCTACATGAAGTTCTCCAAAACCCACAATTTACCCTTTTCCACCAAGATGCCAACAGAAAACCCAACGAAACCCAACAGAGACATCAAAACATGTCAAAAACACCCCAAAAAAGAACGGGATAACCCCCAAAACTGGAAGAAAATCCCCAAAAAGCATGGATCCAATCCCAAAACCACCCTAAACCTACCTGATCTTCTCCAAATCCCAAAGTCCACTCCCAACCACCATAAAACCCATTAGGAACTCAACAAAACGCAACAGAAACCCCAAAACACCTCAAAAACACCACAAAAGCAAACTGGATCAGAAGAAAATACGTGATTTAACCCCAAGAAAACCCTTAAACCTACCTGATCTTCTCCAAATCCCAAAATCCACTCCCACCCACCATAAAACCCATTAGGAACTCAACAAAACGCAACGGAAACCCCAAAACACGTCAAAAACACCCCAAAAAAGAACTGGATCAGAAGAAAAAAAAACCAAAACTATGCATTTCCCTCCCAAATAACCCTAAACTCACCTGATCTTCTTCAAAACCCACAATCCACTCCCGTTTAGCTTAACGACCAACGAGAACCCAACAAAACCCAACGGAGACCCCAAAAACGTCAAAAACACCCCAAAAAAGAACTGGTTCAACCCCAACAACGAAAGAAAACCCCAAAAGCCATAGATCCACACCAAAAATCCCCCTAAACCAACCTGAAGTTCTCCAAAACCCACAATTTACACTTTTCCACATTGATGACCATGGAAAACCCAACGAAACCCAACGGAGACCACAAAACACGTCAAAAAAAAAAAAAAAAAAAAAAAAAAGAAAGGGATCACCCCCAAAATTGGAAGAAAATCCTTCAAAATCATAGATCCACCCCAAAACCACCCTAAACCTACCTGATGATCTCCAAAACCCACAATTTACAATTTTCCAACATGATGACCATGGAAAACCCAACGAAACCCAACGGAGACCCCAAAAGAAGTCAAAAACACCCAAAACAAGAACGGGATAAACCCTAAAAACGAAAGAAAACCCCAAAAGCCATAGATCCACACCAAAAGTCCCCCTAAACCTACCTGATGTTCTCCAAAACCCACAATTTACCATTTTCCACCACGATGACCAACGAGTACAAAACAAAACCCAACGGAGACCCCCAAACACCTCAAAAACTTCCCAAAAAAAAGAATTGGATCACCCCAAGAAACAGAAGAAAACACCAAAAAACATGACTCTGCCCCAAAAGTCCCCCTAAACCTACCTGATGTTCTCCAATAGCCACAATTTACACTTTTTCACAAGGATGACCAACAAGAACCCAACTAAAACCCAACGGAGACCCCAAAACACGTCATAAACACCCCAAAAAAGAACAGGATCACCCAAAAAAAAACAGAAGAAAAGACCAAATACCATGAATCCACCCCAAAATTCCCCTAAACCTACCTGAAGTTCTCCAAAACCCACAATTTACAATTTTCCACCACCATGACCACATAAAACCCAAGGAATACCAACGGAGACCCCAAAACACGTTAAAAACACCCCAAAAAAGAACGGGATCACCCCCAAAAACAAAAGAAAATCCCCCAAAACCATAGATCCAATCCCAAAACCAACCTAAACCTACCTGATGTTCTCCAAAACCAACAATTTACCCTTTTCCACCATGATGACCACGGAAAACGCAAGGAAACCCAATGGAGACCCCAAAACACGTAAAAAACACCCCCAAAATGAATTAGATCACCCCCCCCCAAAAAAAAAAAAAAAAAAAAAAAAAAAAAAAAAAAAAAAAAAAAAACAGAAGAAAACCCCATATATCATGAATCCACCCCAAAAGTCCCCCTAAACCTACCTGATGTTCTCCAAAACCCACAATTTACACTTTTCCACCATGATGACAACGGAAAACCCAACGAAACCCAACGAAGAACCCAAAACACGTCAGAAACACCCCAAAAATGAATTCGATCACCCCAAAACTGGAACAAAATCCCCCAAAACCATAGATCCACCACAAAAACACCCTAAATCTACCTGAAGTTCTCCAAAACCCACAATTTACACTTTTCCACCATGATGACCACGGAAAACCCAACGAAACCCAACGGAGACCACAAAGCACGTCAAAAACACGCCGAAAACCAACTGGATCACTAGAAAAAACAGAAGAAAACCCTAAAAACCATGAATCTGCCCCAAAAGTCCTCATAAACCTACCTGATGTTCTCCAAAACCCACAATTTACACATTTCCACCATGATGACCACGGAAAACCCAACGAAACCCAACGGAGAACCCAAAACACGTCAAAAACACCCCAAACAAGAACAGGATCACCCCCAAAACCAAAGAAAACCCCAAAAAGCACGGATCCAATCCCAAAACCACTCTAAACGTACCTGATGTTCTCCAAATCCAAATGTCCACTCCCAACCACCATAAAACCCATTAGGAACTCAACGAAACCCAACGGAAACCCCAAAACACGTCAAAAACACCCCAAAAAATAACTGAATCAGAAGAAAAAACACCAAAAACTATGAATTTCCCCGCAAAACCACCCTAAACTCACCTGATCTTCTTCAAAACCCACAATCCACTCCCATTTCCCTTAAGGACCAACTAAAACCCAACGGAGACCCCAAAACAAGTCAAAAACACCCCAAACAAGAACAGGATAACCCCTAAAAAAGAAAGAAAACCCCAAAAAAACATAGATCCACCCCAAAACCACACTAAACCTACCTGATGTTCTCCAAATCCCAAAGTCCACTCCCAACAAACTTAAAACACATTAGGAAATCAACAAAACACAACGGAAACCCCAAAACACGTCAAAAACACCACAAAAAAAAAGCGGGATCACCCCCAAAACTGGAAGAAAACCCTAAAAGCCGTTGATCCACCCCAAAAGTCCCCCTAAACCTACCTGATGTTCTCCAATACCCACAATTTACCCGTTTTCACCATGATGAACAACAAGAACCCAACAAAAACCAACGGAGACCCCAAAACACATCAAAAACACCCCAAAAAATAACTGAATCAGAAGAAAAAACACCAAAAACTATGAATTTCCCCGCAAAACCACCCTAAACTCACCTGATCTTCTTCAAAACCCACAATCCACTCCCATTTACCTTAACGACCAACGAGAATCCAACTAAAACCCAACGGAGACCCCAAAACAAGTCAAAAACACCCCAAAAAAGAATGGGATAACCCCCCAAAACGAAAGAAAACCCCCAAAAAATAGATCCACCCCAAAACGACACTAAACCTACCTGATGTTCTCCAAAACACGCAAGTTAAACTTTTCCAACATGATGAAAAACAAGAACCCAACAAAACCCAACAGAGACCCCAAAACATGTCAAAAACACCCCAAAAAAGAACGGGATCACCCCCAAAACTGGAAGAAAATTCCCCCCCCAAAAATTTACAATTTTCACCATGATGACCAACATGAACCAAACGAAAACCCAAAAGGAGACACCAAAACACGTCAAAAACACCCCAAAAAAGAAAGGGATCACCCATAAACTGGAAGAAAATCCCCAAAAAGCACAGATCCAATCCCAAAACCAGCCTAAACCTACCTGATGTTCTCCAAAACCCACAAATTTACCCTTTTCCACCATGATGACTATGGAAAACCCAACGAAACCCAACGGAGAACCCAAAACACGTCCAAAACACCCCAAAAAAGAACGGGACCACCCCAAAAACAGAAGAAAACGCTAAAAAAAATAGAAGAATTCCCCCAAAACCATAGATACACCACCCAAAAAAACTTAAAAACAACTGATATTCTCCAAAAACCACAATTTACACTTTTCCAACATGATGACCAACAAGAACCCAACAAAACCTAATGGAGACCCAAAAACACATCAAAAACACCTCAAAAAAGAACGGGATCACCCCAAAAAAAAAAACAGAAAAAAAAAAACAAATACCATGAATCCACCCCAAAAGTCCCCCTAAACCTACCTGATGTTCTCCAAAACCCACAATTTACACTTTTCCACCATGATGACCACGGAAAACCCAATGAAACCCAACGGAGAACCCAAAACACGTCAAAAACATGCCGAAAAACAACTGGATCACTAGAAAAAAACAGAAGAAAACCCTAAAAACCTTGAATCTGCCCCAAAAGTCCTCATAAACCTACCTGATGTTCTCCAAAACCCACAATTTACACTTTTCCACCATGATGACCACGGAAAACCCAACGAAACCCAACGGAGAACCCAAAACACGTCAAAAACACCCCAAACAAGAACAGGATCACCCCCAAAACCAAAGAAAACCCCAAAAAGCACGGATCCAATCCCAAAACCACTCTAAACGTACCTGATGTTCTCCAAATCCAAATGTCCACTCCCAACCACCATAAAACCCATTAGGAACTCAACGAAACCCAACGGAAACCCCAAAACACGTCAAAAACACCCCAAAAAATAACTGAATCAGAAGAAAAAACACCAAAAACTATGAATTTCCCCGCAAAACCACCCTAAACTCACCTGATCTTCTTCAAAACCCACAATCCACTCCCATTTCCCTTAAGGACCAACTAAAACCCAACGGAGACCCCAAAACAAGTCAAAAACACCCCAAACAAGAACAGGATAACCCCTAAAAAAGAAAGAAAACCCCAAAAAAACATAGATCCACCCCAAAACCACACTAAACCTACCTGATGTTCTCCAAATCCCAAAGTCCACTCCCAACAAACTTAAAACACATTAGGAAATCAACAAAACACAACGGAAACCCCAAAACACGTCAAAAACACCACAAAAAAAAAGCGGGATCACCCCCAAAACTGGAAGAAAACCCTAAAAGCCGTTGATCCACCCCAAAAGTCCCCCTAAACCTACCTGATGTTCTCCAATACCCACAATTTACCCGTTTTCACCATGATGAACAACAAGAACCCAACAAAAACCAATGGAGACCCCAAAACACATCAAAAACACCCCAAAAAATAACTGAATCAGAAGAAAAAACACCAAAAACTATGAATTTCCCCGCAAAACCACCCTAAACTCACCTGATCTTCTTCAAAACCCACAATCCACTCCCATTTACCTTAACGACCAACGAGAATCCAACTAAAACCCAACGGAGACCCCAAAACAAGTCAAAAACACCCCAAAAAAGAATGGGATAACCCCCCAAAACGAAAGAAAACCCCCAAAAAATAGATCCACCCCAAAACGACACTAAACCTACCTGATGTTCTCCAAAACACGCAAGTTAAACTTTTCCAACATGATGAAAAACAAGAACCCAACAAAACCCAACAGAGACCCCAAAACATGTCAAAAACACCCCAAAAAAGAACGGGATCACCCCCAAAACTGGAAGAAAATTCCCCCCCAAAAAATTTACAATTTTCACCATGATGACCAACATGAACCAAACGAAAACCCAAAAGGAGACACCAAAACACGTCAAAAACACCCCAAAAAAGAAAGGGATCACCCATAAACTGGAAGAAAATCCCCAAAAAGCACAGATCCAATCCCAAAACCAGCCTAAACCTACCTGATGTTCTCCAAAACCCACAAATTTACCCTTTTCCACCATGATGACCATGGAAAACCCAACGAAACCCAATGGAGACAAAAAACATGTCAAAAAAAAAAAAAAAAAAAAAAAAAAGAACAGGATCTCCCCCAAAAACAGAAGAAAAACCCAAATGCCATAGATCCACCCCAAAAGTCCCCCTAAGCCTACCTGATGTTCTCCAAAACCCACAATTTACCCTTTTTCACAATGATGACCAACGAGAACCCAACAAAACCCAACGGACAACCCCAAAACACGTCAAAAACACCCCAAAAAAGAACAGGATCACCCCAAAAAACAGAAGAAAACCCCAAATACCATGAATCCACCCCAAAAGTCCCCCTAAACCTACCTGAAGTTCTCCAAAACCCACAATTTACACTTTTCCACCAAGATGCCAACAGAAAACCCAACGAAACCCAACGAAGAACCCAAAACACGTCAGAAACACCCCAAAAATGAATTCGATCACCCCAAAACTGGAACAAAATCCCCCAAAACCATAGATCCACCACAAAAACACCCTAAATCTACCTGAAGTTCTCCAAAACCCACAATTTACACTTTTCCACCATGATGACCACGGAAAACCCAACGAAACCCAACGGAGACCACAAAACACGTCAAAAACACGCCGAAAACCAACTGGATCACTAGAAAAAACAGAAGAAAACCCTAAAAACCATGAATCTGCCCCAAAAGTCCTCATAAACCTACCTGATGTTCTCCAAAACCCACAATTTACACTTTTCCACCATGATGACCACGGAAAACCCAACGAAACCCAACGGAGAACCCAAAACACGTCAAAAACA
Organism: Aythya marila; assembly: GCF_965140915.1. Lineage (NCBI taxonomy): Eukaryota > Metazoa > Chordata > Aves > Anseriformes > Anatidae > Aythya > Aythya marila. The sequence continues at coordinate 209,450 of NW_028137222.1, read as the reverse complement.
CCCCAAACAAGAACAGGATCACCCCCAAAACCAAAGAAAACCCCAAAAAGCACGGATCCAATCCCAAAACCACTCTAAACGTACCTGATGTTCTCCAAATCCAAATGTCCACTCCCAACCACCATAAAACCCATTAGGAACTCAACGAAACCCAACGGAAACCCCAAAACACGTCAAAAACACCCCAAACAAGAACAGGATAACCCCTAAAAAAGAAAGAAAACCCCAAAAAAACATAGATCCACCCCAAAACCACACTAAACCTACCTGATGTTCTCCAAATCCCAAAGTCCACTCCCAACAAACTTAAAACACATTAGGAAATCAACAAAACACAACGGAAACCCCAAAACACGTCAAAAACACCACAAAAAAAAAGCGGGATCACCCCCAAAACTGGAAGAAAACCCTAAAAGCCGTTGATCCACCCCAAAAGTCCCCCTAAACCTACCTGATGTTCTCCAATACCCACAATTTACCCGTTTTCACCATGATGAACAACAAGAACCCAACAAAAACCAACGGAGACCCCAAAACACATCAAAAACACCCCAAAAAATAACTGAATCAGAAGAAAAAACACCAAAAACTATGAATTTCCCCGCAAAACCACCCTAAACTCACCTGATCTTCTTCAAAACCCACAATCCACTCCCATTTACCTTAACGACCAACGAGAATCCAACTAAAACCCAACGGAGACCCCAAAACAAGTCAAAAACACCCCAAAAAAGAATGGGATAACCCCCCAAAACGAAAGAAAACCCCCAAAAAATAGATCCACCCCAAAACGACACTAAACCTACCTGATGTTCTCCAAAACACGCAAGTTAAACTTTTCCAACATGATGAAAAACAAGAACCCAACAAAACCCAACAGAGACCCCAAAACATGTCAAAAACACCCCAAAAAAGAACGGGATCACCCCCAAAACTGGAAGAAAATTCCCCCCCAAAAAATTTACAATTTTCACCATGATGACCAACATGAACCAAACGAAAACCCAAAAGGAGACACCAAAACACGTCAAAAACACCCCAAAAAAGAAAGGGATCACCCATAAACTGGAAGAAAATCCCCAAAAAGCACAGATCCAATCCCAAAACCAGCCTAAACCTACCTGATGTTCTCCAAAACCCACAAATTTACCCTTTTCCACCATGATGACCATGGAAAACCCAACGAAACCCAATGGAGACAAAAAACATGTCAAAAAAAAAAAAAAAAAAAAAAAAAAGAACAGGATCTCCCCCAAAAACAGAAGAAAAACCCAAATGCCATAGATCCACCCCAAAAGTCCCCCTAAGCCTACCTGATGTTCTCCAAAACCCACAATTTACCCTTTTTCACAATGATGACCAACGAGAACCCAACAAAACCCAACGGACAACCCCAAAACACGTCAAAAACACCCCAAAAAAGAACAGGATCACCCCAAAAAACAGAAGAAAACCCCAAATACCATGAATCCACCCCAAAAGTCCCCCTAAACCTACCTGAAGTTCTCCAAAACCCACAATTTACACTTTTCCACCAAGATGCCAACAGAAAACCCAACGAAACCCAACGAAGAACCCAAAACACGTCAGAAACACCCCAAAAATGAATTCGATCACCCCAAAACTGGAACAAAATCCCCCAAAACCATAGATCCACCACAAAAACACCCTAAATCTACCTGAAGTTCTCCAAAACCCACAATTTACACTTTTCCACCATGATGACCACGGAAAACCCAACGAAACCCAACGGAGACCACAAAACACGTCAAAAACACGCCGAAAACCAACTGGATCACTAGAAAAAACAGAAGAAAACCCTAAAAACCATGAATCTGCCCCAAAAGTCCTCATAAACCTACCTGATGTTCTCCAAAACCCACAATTTACACTTTTCCACCATGATGACCACGGAAAACCCAACGAAACCCAACGGAGAACCCAAAACACGTCAAAAACACCCCAAACAAGAACAGGATCACCCCCAAAACCAAAGAAAACCCCAAAAAGCACGGATCCAATCCCAAAACCACTCTAAACGTACCTGATGTTCTCCAAATCCAAATGTCCACTCCCAACCACCATAAAACCCATTAGGAACTCAACGAAACCCAACGGAAACCCCAAAACACGTCAAAAACACCCCAAACAAGAACAGGATAACCCCTAAAAAAGAAAGAAAACCCCAAAAAAACATAGATCCACCCCAAAACCACACTAAACCTACCTGATGTTCTCCAAATCCCAAAGTCCACTCCCAACAAACTTAAAACACATTAGGAAATCAACAAAACACAACGGAAACCCCAAAACACGTCAAAAACACCACAAAAAAAAAGCGGGATCACCCCCAAAACTGGAAGAAAACCCTAAAAGCCGTTGATCCACCCCAAAAGTCCCCCTAAACCTACCTGATGTTCTCCAATACCCACAATTTACCCGTTTTCACCATGATGAACAACAAGAACCCAACAAAAACCAACGGAGACCCCAAAACACATCAAAAACACCCCAAAAAATAACTGAATCAGAAGAAAAAACACCAAAAACTATGAATTTCCCCGCAAAACCACCCTAAACTCACCTGATCTTCTTCAAAACCCACAATCCACTCCCATTTACCTTAACGACCAACGAGAATCCGACTAAAACCCAACGGAGACCCCAAAACAAGTCAAAAACACCCCAAAAAAGAATGGGATAACCCCCCAAAACGAAAGAAAACCCCCAAAAAATAGATCCACCCCAAAACGACACTAAACCTACCTGATGTTCTCCAAAACACGCAAGTTAAACTTTTCCAACATGATGAAAAACAAGAACCCAACAAAACCCAACAGAGACCCCAAAACATGTCAAAAACACCCCAAAAAAGAACGGGATCACCCCCAAAACTGGAAGAAAATTCCCCCCCCAAAAATTTACAATTTTCACCATGATGACCAACATGAACCAAACGAAAACCCAAAAGGAGACACCAAAACACGTCAAAAACACCCCAAAAAAGAAAGGGATCACCCATAAACTGGAAGAAAATCCCCAAAAAGCACAGATCCAATCCCAAAACCAGCCTAAACCTACCTGATGTTCTCCAAAACCCACAAATTTACCCTTTTCCACCATGATGACCATGGAAAACCCAACGAAACCCAATGGAGACAAAAAACATGTCAAAAAAAAAAAAAAAAAAAAAAAAAAAGAACAGGATCTCCCCCAAAAACAGAAGAAAAACCCAAATGCCATAGATCCACCCCAAAAGTCCCCCTAAGCCTACCTGATGTTCTCCAAAACCCACAATTTACCCTTTTTCACAATGATGACCAACGAGAACCCAACAAAACCCAACGGACAACCCCAAAACACGTCAAAAACACCCCAAAAAAGAACAGGATCACCCCAAAAAACAGAAGAAAACCCCAAATACCATGAATCCACCCCAAAAGTCCCCCTAAACCTACCTGAAGTTCTCCAAAACCCACAATTTACACTTTTCCACCAAGATGCCAACAGAAAACCCAACGAAACCCAACGAAGAACCCAAAACACGTCAGAAACACCCCAAAAATGAATTCGATCACCCCAAAACTGGAACAAAATCCCCCAAAACCATAGATCCACCACAAAAACACCCTAAATCTACCTGAAGTTCTCCAAAACCCACAATTTACACTTTTCCACCATGATGACCACGGAAAACCCAACGAAACCCAACGGAGACCACAAAACACGTCAAAAACACGCCGAAAACCAACTGGATCACTAGAAAAAACAGAAGAAAACCCTAAAAACCATGAATCTGCCCCAAAAGTCCTCATAAACCTACCTGATGTTCTCCAAAACCCACAATTTACACTTTTCCACCATGATGACCACGGAAAACCCAACAAAACCCAACGGAGAACCCAAAACACGTCAAAAACACCCCAAACAAGAACAGGATCACCCCCAAAACCAAAGAAAACCCCAAAAAGCACGGATCCAATCCCAAAACCACTCTAAACGTACCTGATGTTCTCCAAATCCAAATGTCCACTCCCAACCACCATAAAACCCATTAGGAACTCAACGAAACCCAACGGAAACCCCAAAACACGTCAAAAACACCCCAAACAAGAACTGGATCAGAAGAAAAAAAAACCAAAACTATGCATTTCCCTCCCAAATAACCCTAAACTCACCTGATCTTCTTCAAAACCCACAATCCACTCCCGTTTAGCTTAACGACCAACGAGAACCCAACAAAACCCAACGGAGACCCCAAAAACGTCAAAAACACCCCAAAAAAGAACTGGTTCAACCCCAACAACGAAAGAAAACCCCAAAAGCCATAGATCCACACCAAAAATCCCCCTAAACCAACCTGAAGTTCTCCAAAACCCACAATTTACACTTTTCCACATTGATGACCATGGAAAACCCAACGAAACCCAACGGAGACCACAAAACACGTCAAAAAAAAAAAAAAAAAAAAAAAAAAAGAAAGGGATCACCCCCAAAATTGGAAGAAAATCCTTCAAAATCATAGATCCACCCCAAAACCACCCTAAACCTACCTGATGATCTCCAAAACCCACAATTTACAATTTTCCAACATGATGACCATGGAAAACCCAACGAAACCCAACGGAGACCCCAAAAGAAGTCAAAAACACCCAAAACAAGAACGGGATAAACCCTAAAAACGAAAGAAAACCCCAAAAGCCATAGATCCACACCAAAAGTCCCCCTAAACCTACCTGATGTTCTCCAAAACCCACAATTTACCATTTTCCACCACGATGACCAACGAGTACAAAACAAAACCCAACGGAGACCCCCAAACACCTCAAAAACTTCCCAAAAAAAAGAATTGGATCACCCCAAGAAACAGAAGAAAACACCAAAAAACATGACTCTGCCCCAAAAGTCCCCCTAAACCTACCTGATGTTCTCCAATAGCCACAATTTACACTTTTTCACAAGGATGACCAACAAGAACCCAACTAAAACCCAACGGAGACCCCAAAACACGTCATAAACACCCCAAAAAAGAACAGGATCACCCAAAAAAAAACAGAAGAAAAGACCAAATACCATGAATCCACCCCAAAATTCCCCTAAACCTACCTGAAGTTCTCCAAAACCCACAATTTACAATTTTCCACCACCATGACCACATAAAACCCAAGGAATACCAACGGAGACCCCAAAACACGTCAAAAACACCCCAAAAAAGAACGGGATCACCCCCAAAAACAAAAGAAAATCCCCCAAAACCATAGATCCAATCCCAAAACCAACCTAAACCTACCTGATGTTCTCCAAAACCAACAATTTACCCTTTTCCACCATGATGACCACGGAAAACGCAAGGAAACCCAATGGAGACCCCAAAACACGTCAAAAACACCCCCAAAATGAATTAGATCACCCCCCCCCAAAAAAAAAAAAAAAAAAAAAAAAAAAAAAAAAAAAAAAACAGAAGAAAACCCCATATATCATGAATCCACCCCAAAAGTCCCCCTAAACCTACCTGATGTTCTCCAAAACCCACAATTTACACTTTTCCACCATGATGACCACGGAAAACCCAACGAAACCCAACGGAGACCACAAAGCACGTCAAAAACACGCCGAAAACCAACTGGATCACTAGAAAAAACAGAAGAAAACCCTAAAAACCATGAATCTGCCCCAAAAGTCCTCATAAACCTACCTGATGTTCTCCAAAACCCACAATTTACACATTTCCACCATGATGACCACGGAAAACCCAACGAAACCCAACGGAGAACCCAAAACACGTCAAAAACACCCCAAACAAGAACAGGATCACCCCCAAAACCAAAGAAAACCCCAAAAAGCACGGATCCAATCCCAAAACCACTCTAAACGTACCTGATGTTCTCCAAATCCAAATGTCCACTCCCAACCACCATAAAACCCATTAGGAACTCAACGAAACCCAACGGAAACCCCAAAACACGTCAAAAACACCCCAAAAAATAACTGAATCAGAAGAAAAAACACCAAAAACTATGAATTTCCCCGCAAAACCACCCTAAACTCACCTGATCTTCTTCAAAACCCACAATCCACTCCCATTTCCCTTAAGGACCAACTAAAACCCAACGGAGACCCCAAAACAAGTCAAAAACACCCCAAACAAGAACAGGATAACCCCTAAAAAAGAAAGAAAACCCCAAAAAAACATAGATCCACCCCAAAACCACACTAAACCTACCTGATGTTCTCCAAATCCCAAAGTCCACTCCCAACAAACTTAAAACACATTAGGAAATCAACAAAACACAACGGAAACCCCAAAACACGTCAAAAACACCACAAAAAAAAAGCGGGATCACCCCCAAAACTGGAAGAAAACCCTAAAAGCCGTTGATCCACCCCAAAAGTCCCCCTAAACCTACCTGATGTTCTCCAATACCCACAATTTACCCGTTTTCACCATGATGAACAACAAGAACCCAACAAAAACCAACGGAGACCCCAAAACACATCAAAAACACCCCAAAAAATAACTGAATCAGAAGAAAAAACACCAAAAACTATGAATTTCCCCGCAAAACCACCCTAAACTCACCTGATCTTCTTCAAAACCCACAATCCACTCCCATTTACCTTAACGACCAACGAGAATCCAACTAAAACCCAACGGAGACCCCAAAACAAGTCAAAAACACCCCAAAAAAGAATGGGATAACCCCCCAAAACGAAAGAAAACCCCCAAAAAATAGATCCACCCCAAAACGACACTAAACCTACCTGATGTTCTCCAAAACACGCAAGTTAAACTTTTCCAACATGATGAAAAACAAGAACCCAACAAAACCCAACAGAGACCCCAAAACATGTCAAAAACACCCCAAAAAAGAACGGGATCACCCCCAAAACTGGAAGAAAATTCCCCCCCCAAAAATTTACAATTTTCACCATGATGACCAACATGAACCAAACGAAAACCCAAAAGGAGACACCAAAACACGTCAAAAACACCCCAAAAAAGAAAGGGATCACCCATAAACTGGAAGAAAATCCCCAAAAAGCACAGATCCAATCCCAAAACCAGCCTAAACCTACCTGATGTTCTCCAAAACCCACAAATTTACCCTTTTCCACCATGATGACCATGGAAAACCCAACGAAACCCAACGGAGAACCCAAAACACGTCAAAAACACCCCAAACAAGAACAGGATCACCCCCAAAACAAAGAAAACCCCAAAAAGCACGGATCCAATCCCAAAACCACTCTAAACGTACCTGATGTTCTCCAAATCCAAATGTCCACTCCCAACCACCATAAAACCCATTAGGAACTCAACGAAACCCAACGGAAACCCCAAAACACGTCAAAAACACCCCAAACAAGAACAGGATAACCCCTAAAAAAGAAAGAAAACCCCAAAAAAACATAGATCCACCCCAAAACCACACTAAACCTACCTGATGTTCTCCAAATCCCAAAGTCCACTCCCAACAAACTTAAAACACATTAGGAAATCAACAAAACACAACGGAAACCCCAAAACACGTCAAAAACACCACAAAAAAAAAGCGGGATCACCCCCAAAACTGGAAGAAAACCCTAAAAGCCGTTGATCCACCCCAAAAGTCCCCCTAAACCTACCTGATGTTCTCCAATACCCACAATTTACCCGTTTTCACCATGATGAACAACAAGAACCCAACAAAAACCAACGGAGACCCCAAAACACATCAAAAACACCCCAAAAAATAACTGAATCAGAAGAAAAAACACCAAAAACTATGAATTTCCCCGCAAAACCACCCTAAACTCACCTGATCTTCTTCAAAACCCACAATCCACTCCCATTTACCTTAACGACCAACGAGAATCCAACTAAAACCCAACGGAGACCCCAAAACAAGTCAAAAACACCCCAAAAAAGAATGGGATAACCCCCCAAAACGAAAGAAAACCCCCAAAAAATAGATCCACCCCAAAACGACACTAAACCTACCTGATGTTCTCCAAAACACGCAAGTTAAACTTTTCCAACATGATGAAAAACAAGAACCCAACAAAACCCAACAGAGACCCCAAAACATGTCAAAAACACCCCAAAAAAGAACGGGATCACCCCCAAAACTGGAAGAAAATTCCCCCCCCAAAAATTTACAATTTTCACCATGATGACCAACATGAACCAAACGAAAACCCAAAAGGAGACACCAAAACACGTCAAAAACACCCCAAAAAAGAAAGGGATCACCCATAAACTGGAAGAAAATCCCCAAAAAGCACAGATCCAATCCCAAAACCAGCCTAAACCTACCTGATGTTCTCCAAAACCCACAAATTTACCCTTTTCCACCATGATGACCATGGAAAACCCAACGAAACCCAATGGAGACAAAAAACATGTCAAAAAAAAAAAAAAAAAAAAAAAAGAACAGGATCTCCCCCAAAAACAGAAGAAAACCCCAAATGCCATAGATCCACCCCAAAAGTCCCCCTAAGCCTACCTGATGTTCTCCAAAACCCACAATTTACCCTTTTTCACAATGATGACCAACGAGAACCCAACAAAACCCAACGGACAACCCCAAAACACGTCAAAAACACCCCAAAAAAGAACAGGATCACCCCAAAAAACAGAAGAAAACCCCAAATACCATGAATCCACCCCAAAAGTCCCCCTAAACCTACCTGAAGTTCTCCAAAACCCACAATTTACACTTTTCCACCAAGATGCCAACAGAAAACCCAACGAAACCCAACGAAGAACCCAAAACACGTCAGAAACACCCCAAAAATGAATTCGATCACCCCAAAACTGGAACAAAATCCCCCAAAACCATAGATCCACCACAAAAACACCCTAAATCTACCTGAAGTTCTCCAAAACCCACAATTTACACTTTTCCACCATGATGACCACGGAAAACCCAACGAAACCCAACGGAGACCACAAAACACGTCAAAAACACGCCGAAAACCAACTGGATCACTAGAAAAAACAGAAGAAAACCCTAAAAACCATGAATCTGCCCCAAAAGTCCTCATAAACCTACCTGATGTTCTCCAAAACCCACAATTTACACTTTTCCACCATGATGACCACGGAAAACCCAACGAAACCCAACGGAGAACCCAAAACACGTCAAAAACACCCCAAACAAGAACAGGATCACCCCCAAAACCAAAGAAAACCCCAAAAAGCACGGATCCAATCCCAAAACCACTCTAAACGTACCTGATGTTCTCCAAATCCAAATGTCCACTCCCAACCACCATAAAACCCATTAGGAACTCAACGAAACCCAACGGAAACCCCAAAACACGTCAAAAACACCCCAAACAAGAACAGGATAACCCCTAAAAAAGAAAGAAAACCCCAAAAAAACATAGATCCACCCCAAAACCACACTAAACCTACCTGATGTTCTCCAAATCCCAAAGTCCACTCCCAACAAACTTAAAACACATTAGGAAATCAACAAAACACAACGGAAACCCCAAAACACGTCAAAAACACCACAAAAAAAAAGCGGGATCACCCCCAAAACTGGAAGAAAACCCTAAAAGCCGTTGATCCACCCCAAAAGTCCCCCTAAACCTACCTGATGTTCTCCAATACCCACAATTTACCCGTTTTCACCATGATGAACAACAAGAACCCAACAAAAAACAACGGAGACCCCAAAACACATCAAAAACACCCCAAAAAATAACTGAATCAGAAGAAAAAACACCAAAAACTATGAATTTCCCCGCAAAACCACCCTAAACTCACCTGATCTTCTTCAAAACCCACAATCCACTCCCATTTACCTTAACGACCAACGAGAATCCTACTAAAACCCAACGGAGACCCCAAAACAAGTCAAAAACACCCCAAAAAAGAATGGGATAACCCCCCAAAACGAAAGAAAACCCCCAAAAAATAGATCCACCCCAAAACGACACTAAACCTACCTGATGTTCTCCAAAACACGCAAGTTAAACTTTTCCAACATGATGAAAAACAAGAACCCAACAAAACCCAACAGAGACCCCAAAACATGTCAAAAACACCCCAAAAAAGAACGGGATCACCCCCAAAACTGGAAGAAAATTCCCCCCCCAAAAATTTACAATTTTCACCATGATGACCAACATGAACCAAACGAAAACCCAAAAGGAGACACCAAAACACGTCAAAAACACCCCAAAAAAGAAAGGGATCACCCATAAACTGGAAGAAAATCCCCAAAAAGCACAGATCCAATCCCAAAACCAGCCTAAACCTACCTGATGTTCTCCAAAACCCACAAATTTACCCTTTTCCACCATGATGACCATGGAAAACCCAACGAAACCCAATGGAGACAAAAAACATGTCAAAAAAAAAAAAAAAAAAAAAAAAAAAAAGAACAGGATCTCCCCCAAAAACAGAAGAAAAACCCAAATGCCATAGATCCACCCCAAAAGTCCCCCTAAGCCTACCTGATGTTCTCCAAAACCCACAATTTACCCTTTTTCACAATGATGACCAACGAGAACCCAACAAAACCCAACGGACAACCCCAAAACACGTCAAAAACACCCCAAAAAAGAACAGGATCACCCCAAAAAACAGAAGAAAACCCCAAATACCATGAATCCACCCCAAAAGTCCCCCTAAACCTACCTGAAGTTCTCCAAAACCCACAATTTACACTTTTCCACCAAGATGCCAACAGAAAACCCAACGAAACCCAACGAAGAACCCAAAACACGTCAGAAACACCCCAAAAATGAATTCGATCACCCCAAAACTGGAACAAAATCCCCCAAAACCATAGATCCACCACAAAAACACCCTAAATCTACCTGAAGTTCTCCAAAACCCACAATTTACACTTTTCCACCATGATGACCACGGAAAACCCAACGAAACCCAACGGAGACCACAAAACACGTCAAAAACACGCCGAAAACCAACTGGATCACTAGAAAAAACAGAAGAAAACCCTAAAAACCATGAATCTGCCCCAAAAGTCCTCATAAACCTACCTGATGTTCTCCAAAACCCACAATTTACACTTTTCCACCATGATGACCACGGAAAACCCAACGAAACCCAACGGAGAACCCAAAACACGTCAAAAACACCCCAAACAAGAACAGGATCACCCCCAAAACCAAAGAAAACCCCAAAAAGCACGGATCCAATCCCAAAACCACTCTAAACGTACCTGATGTTCTCCAAATCCAAATGTCCACTCCCAACCACCATAAAACCCATTAGGAACTCAACGAAACCCAACGGAAACCCCAAAACACGTCAAAAACACCCCAAAAAATAACTGAATCAGAAGAAAAAACACCAAAAACTATGAATTTTCCCGCAAAACCACCCTAAACTCACCTGATCTTCTTCAAAACCCACAATCCACTCCCATTTCCCTTAAGGACCAACTAAAACCCAACGGAGACCCCAAAACAAGTCAAAAACACCCCAAACAAGAACAGGATAACCCCTAAAAAAGAAAGAAAACCCCAAAAAAACATAGATCCACCCCAAAACCACACTAAACCTACCTGATGTTCTCCAAATCCCAAAGTCCACTCCCAACAAACTTAAAACACATTAGGAAATCAACAAAACACAACGGAAACCCCAAAACACGTCAAAAACACCACAAAAAAAAAGCGGGATCACCCCCAAAACTGGAAGAAAACCCTAAAAGCCGTTGATCCACCCCAAAAGTCCCCCTAAACCTACCTGATGTTCTCCAATACCCACAATTTACCCGTTTTCACCATGATGAACAACAAGAACCCAACAAAAACCAATGGAGACCCCAAAACACATCAAAAACACCCCAAAAATTAACTGAATCAGAAGAAAAAACACCAAAAACTATGAATTTCCCCGCAAAACCACCCTAAACTCACCTGATCTTCTTCAAAACCCACAATCCACTCCCATTTACCTTAACGACCAACGAGAATCCAACTAAAACCCAACGGAGACCCCAAAACAAGTCAAAAACACCCCAAAAAAGAATGGGATAACCCCCCAAAACGAAAGAAAACCCCCAAAAAATAGATCCACCCCAAAACGACACTAAACCTACCTGATGTTCTCCAAAACACGCAAGTTAAACTTTTCCAACATGATGAAAAACAAGAACCCAACAAAACCCAACAGAGACCCCAAAACATGTCAAAAACACCCCAAAAAAGAACGGGATCACCCCCAAAACTGGAAGAAAATTCCCCCCCAAAAAATTTACAATTTTCACCATGATGACCAACATGAACCAAACGAAAACCCAAAAGGAGACACCAAAACACGTCAAAAACACCCCAAAAAAGAAAGGGATCACCCATAAACTGGAAGAAAATCCCCAAAAAGCACAGATCCAATCCCAAAACCAGCCTAAACCTACCTGATGTTCTCCAAAACCCACAAATTTACCCTTTTCCACCATGATGACCATGGAAAACCCAACGAAACCCAATGGAGACAAAAAACATGTCAAAAAAAAAAAAAAAACAAAAAAGAACAGGATCTCCCCCAAAAACAGAAGAAAACCCCAAATGCCATAGATCCACCCCAAAAGTCCCCCTAAGCCTACCTGATGTTCTCCAAAACCCACAATTTACCCTTTTTCACAATGATGACCAACGAGAACCCAACAAAACCCAACGGACAACCCCAAAACACGTCAAAAACACCCCAAAAAAGAACAGGATCACCCCAAAAAACAGAAGAAAACCCCAAATACCATGAATCCACCCCAAAAGTCCCCCTAAACCTACCTGAAGTTCTCCAAAACCCACAATTTACCCTTTTCCACCAAGATGCCAACAGAAAACCCAACGAAACCCAACGAAGAACCCAAAACACGTCAGAAACACCCCAAAAATGAATTCGATCACCCCAAAACTGGAACAAAATCCCCCAAAACCATAGATCCACCACAAAAACACCCTAAATCTACCTGAAGTTCTCCAAAACCCACAATTTACACTTTTCCACCATGATGACCACGGAAAACCCAACGAAACCCAACGGAGACCACAAAACACGTCAAAAACACGCCGAAAACCAACTGGATCACTAGAAAAAACAGAAGAAAACCCTAAAAACCATGAATCTGCCCCAAAAGTCCTCATAAACCTACCTGATGTTCTCCAAAACCCACAATTTACACTTTTCCACCATGATGACCACGGAAAACCCAACAAAACCCAACGGAGAACCCAAAACACGTCAAAAACACCCCAAACAAGAACAGGATCACCCCCAAAACCAAAGAAAACCCCAAAAAGCACGGATCCAATCCCAAAACCACTCTAAACGTACCTGATGTTCTCCAAATCCAAATGTCCACTCCCAACCACCATAAAACCCATTAGGAACTCAACGAAACCCAACGGAAACCCCAAAACACGTCAAAAACACCCCAAACAAGAACAGGATAACCCCTAAAAAAGAAAGAAAACCCCAAAAAAACATAGATCCACCCCAAAACCACACTAAACCTACCTGATGTTCTCCAAATCCCAAAGTCCACTCCCAACAAACTTAAAACACATTAGGAAATCAACAAAACACAACGGAAACCCCAAAACACGTCAAAAACACCACAAAAAAAAAGCGGGATCACCCCCAAAACTGGAAGAAAACCCTAAAAGCCGTTGATCCACCCCAAAAGTCCCCCTAAACCTACCTGATGTTCTCCAATACCCACAATTTACCCGTTTTCACCATGATGAACAACAAGAACCCAACAAAAACCAACGGAGACCCCAAAACACATCAAAAACACCCCAAAAAATAACTGAATCAGAAGAAAAAACACCAAAAACTATGAATTTCCCCGCAAAACCACCCTAAACTCACCTGATCTTCTTCAAAACCCACAATCCACTCCCATTTACCTTAACGACCAACGAGAATCCAACTAAAACCCAACGGAGACCCCAAAACAAGTCAAAAACACCCCAAAAAAGAATGGGATAACCCCCCAAAACGAAAGAAAACCCCCAAAAAATAGATCCACCCCAAAACGACACTAAACCTACCTGATGTTCTCCAAAACACGCAAGTTAAACTTTTCCAACATGATGAAAAACAAGAACCCAACAAAACCCAACAGAGACCCCAAAACATGTCAAAAACACCCCAAAAAAGAACGGGATCACCCCCAAAACTGGAAGAAAATTCCCCCCCCAAAAATTTACAATTTTCACCATGATGACCAACATGAACCAAACGAAAACCCAAAAGGAGACACCAAAACACGTCAAAAACACCCCAAAAAAGAAAGGGATCACCCATAAACTGGAAGAAAATCCCCAAAAAGCACAGATCCAATCCCAAAACCAGCCTAAACCTACCTGATGTTCTCCAAAACCCACAAATTTACCCTTTTCCACCATGATGACCATGGAAAACCCAACGAAACCCAATGGAGACAAAAAACATGTCAAAAAAAAAAAAAAAAAAAAAAAAAAGAACAGGATCTCCCCCAAAAACAGAAGAAAAACCCAAATGCCATAGATCCACCCCAAAAGTCCCCCTAAGCCTACCTGATGTTCTCCAAAACCCACAATTTACCCTTTTTCACAATGATGACCAACGAGAACCCAACAAAACCCAACGGACAACCCCAAAACACGTCAAAAACACCCCAAAAAAGAACAGGATCACCCCAAAAAACAGAAGAAAACCCCAAATACCATGAATCCACCCCAAAAGTCCCCCTAAACCTACCTGAAGTTCTCCAAAACCCACAATTTACACTTTTCCACCAAGATGCCAACAGAAAACCCAACGAAACCCAACGAAGAACCCAAAACACGTCAGAAACACCCCAAAAATGAATTCGATCACCCCAAAACTGGAACAAAATCCCCCAAAACCATAGATCCACCACAAAAACACCCTAAATCTACCTGAAGTTCTCCAAAACCCACAATTTACACTTTTCCACCATGATGACCACGGAAAACCCAACGAAACCCAACGGAGACCACAAAACACGTCAAAAACACGCCGAAAACCAACTGGATCACTAGAAAAAACAGAAGAAAACCCTAAAAACCATGAATCTGCCCCAAAAGTCCTCATAAACCTACCTGATGTTCTCCAAAACCCACAATTTACACTTTTCCACCATGATGACCACGGAAAACCCAACAAAACCCAACGGAGAACCCAAAACACGTCAAAAACACCCCAAACAAGAACAGGATCACCCCCAAAACCAAAGAAAACCCCAAAAAGCACGGATCCAATCCCAAAACCACTCTAAACGTACCTGATGTTCTCCAAATCCAAATGTCCACTCCCAACCACCATAAAACCCATTAGGAACTCAACGAAACCCAACGGAAACCCCAAAACACGTCAAAAACACCCCAAAAAATAACTGAATCAGAAGAAAAAACACCAAAAACTATGAATTTCCCCGCAAAACCACCCTAAACTCACCTGATCTTCTTCAAAACCCACAATCCACTCCCATTTCCCTTAAGGACCAACTAAAACCCAACGGAGACCCCAAAACAAGTCAAAAACACCCCAAACAAGAACAGGATAACCCCTAAAAAAGAAAGAAAACCCCAAAAAAGCATAGATCCACCCCAAAACCACACTAAACCTACCTGATGTTCTCCAAATCCCAAAGTCCACTCCCAACAAACTTAAAACACATTAGGAAATCAACAAAACACAACGGAAACCCCAAAACACGTCAAAAACACCACAAAAAAAAAAAGCGGGATCACCCCCAAAACTGGAAGAAAACCCTAAAAGCCGTTGATCCACCCCAAAAGTCCCCCTAAACCTACCTGATGTTCTCCAATACCCACAATTTACCCGTTTTCACCATGATGAACAACAAGAACCCAACAAAAACCAACGGAGACCCCAAAACACATCAAAAACACCCCAAAAAATAACTGAATCAGAAGAAAAAACACCAAAAACTATGAATTTCCCCGCAAAACCACCCTAAACTCACCTGATCTTCTTCAAAACCCACAATCCACTCCCATTTACCTTAACGACCAACGAGAATCCAACTAAAACCCAACGGAGACCCCAAAACAAGTCAAAAACACCCCAAAAAAGAATGGGATAACCCCCCAAAACGAAAGAAAACCCCCAAAAAATAGATCCACCCCAAAACGACACTAAACCTACCTGATGTTCTCCAAAACACGCAAGTTAAACTTTTCCAACATGATGAAAAACAAGAACCCAACAAAACCCAACAGAGACCCCAAAACATGTCAAAAACACCCCAAAAAAGAACGGGATCACCCCCAAAACTGGAAGAAAATTCCCCCCCCAAAAATTTACAATTTTCACCATGATGACCAACATGAACCAAACGAAAACCCAAAAGGAGACACCAAAACACGTCAAAAACACCCCAAAAAAGAAAGGGATCACCCATAAACTGGAAGAAAATCCCCAAAAAGCACAGATCCAATCCCAAAACCAGCCTAAACCTACCTGATGTTCTCCAAAACCCACAAATTTACCCTTTTCCACCATGATGACTATGGAAAACCCAACGAAACCCAACGGAGAACCCAAAACACGTCCAAAACACCCCAAAAAAGAACGGGACCACCCCAAAAACAGAAGAAAACGCTAAAAAAAATAGAAGAATTCCCCCAAAACCATAGATACACCACCCAAAAAAACTTAAAAACACCTGATATTCTCCAAAACCCACAATTTACACTTTTCCAACATGATGACCAACAAGAACCCAACAAAACCTAATGGAGACCCAAAAACACATCAAAAACACCCCAAAAAAGAACGGGATCACCCCAAAAAAAAAAAACAGAAAAAAAAAAACAAATACCATGAATCCACCCCAAAAGTCCCCCTAAACCTACCTGATGTTCTCCAAAACCCACAATTTACACTTTTCCACCATGATGACCACGGAAAACCCAATGAAACCCAACGGAGAACCCAAAACACGTCAAAAACATGCCGAAAAACAACTGGATCACTAGAAAAAAAAACAGAAGAAAACCCTAAAAACCTTGAATCTGCCCCAAAAGTCCTCATAAACCTACCTGATGTTCTCCAAAACCCACAATTTACACTTTTCCACCATGATGACCACGGAAAACCCAACGAAACCCAACGGAGAACCCAAAACACGTCAAAAACACCCCAAACAAGAACAGGATCACCCCCAAAACCAAAGAAAACCCCAAAAAGCACGGATCCAATCCCAAAACCACTCTAAACGTACCTGATGTTCTCCAAATCCAAATGTCCACTCCCAACCACCATAAAACCCATTAGGAACTCAACGAAACCCAACGGAAACCCCAAAACACGTCAAAAACACCCCAAAAAATAACTGAATCAGAAGAAAAAACACCAAAAACTATGAATTTCCCCGCAAAACCACCCTAAACTCACCTGATCTTCTTCAAAACCCACAATCCACTCCCATTTCCCTTAAGGACCAACTAAAACCCAACGGAGACCCCAAAACAAGTCAAAAACACCCCAAACAAGAACAGGATAACCCCTAAAAAAGAAAGAAAACCCCAAAAAAACATAGATCCACCCCAAAACCACACTAAACCTACCTGATGTTCTCCAAATCCCAAAGTCCACTCCCAACAAACTTAAAACACATTAGGAAATCAACAAAACACAACGGAAACCCCAAAACACGTCAAAAACACCACAAAAAAAAAGCGGGATCACCCCCAAAACTGGAAGAAAACCCTAAAAGCCGTTGATCCACCCCAAAAGTCCCCCTAAACCTACCTGATGTTCTCCAATACCCACAATTTACCCGTTTTCACCATGATGAACAACAAGAACCCAACAAAAAACAACGGAGACCCCAAAACACATCAAAAACACCCCAAAAAAGAACTGAATCAGAAGAAAAAACACCAAAAACTATGAATTTCCCCGCAAAACCACCCTAAACTCACCTGATCTTCTTCAAAACCCACAATCCACTCCCATTTACCTTAACGACCAACGAGAATCCAACTAAAACCCAACGGAGACCCCAAAACAAGTCAAAAACACCCCAAAAAAGAATGGGATAACCCCCCAAAACGAAAGAAAACCCCCAAAAAATAGATCCACCCCAAAACGACACTAAACCTACCTGATGTTCTCCAAAACACGCAAGTTAAACTTTTCCAACATGATGAAAAACAAGAACCCAACAAAACCCAACAGAGACCCCAAAACATGTCAAAAACACCCCAAAAAAGAACGGGATCACCCCCAAAACTGGAAGAAAATTCCCCCCCCAAAAATTTACAATTTTCACCATGATGACCAACATGAACCAAACGAAAACCCAAAAGGAGACACCAAAACACGTCAAAAACACCCCAAAAAAGAAAGGGATCACCCATAAACTGGAAGAAAATCCCCAAAAAGCACAGATCCAATCCCAAAACCAGCCTAAACCTACCTGATGTTCTCCAAAACCCACAAATTTACCCTTTTCCACCATGATGACCATGGAAAACCCAACGAAACCCAATGGAGACAAAAAACATGTCAAAAAAAAAAAAAAAAAAAAAAAAAAAAAAGAACAGGATCTCCCCCAAAAACAGAAGAAAAACCCAAATGCCATAGATCCACCCCAAAAGTCCCCCTAAGCCTACCTGATGTTCTCCAAAACCCACAATTTACCCTTTTTCACAATGATGACCAACGAGAACCCAACAAAACCCAACGGACAACCCCAAAACACGTCAAAAACACCCCAAAAAAGAACAGGATCACCCCAAAAAACAGAAGAAAACCCCAAATACCATGAATCCACCCCAAAAGTCCCCCTAAACCTACCTGAAGTTCTCCAAAACCCACAATTTACACTTTTCCACCAAGATGCCAACAGAAAACCCAACGAAACCCAACGAAGAACCCAAAACACGTCAGAAACACCCCAAAAATGAATTCGATCACCCCAAAACTGGAACAAAATCCCCCAAAACCATAGATCCACCACAAAAACACCCTAAATCTACCTGAAGTTCTCCAAAACCCACAATTTACACTTTTCCACCATGATGACCACGGAAAACCCAACGAAACCCAACGGAGACCACAAAACACGTCAAAAACATGCCGAAAAACAACTGGATCACTAGAAAAAAACAGAAGAAAACCCTAAAAACCTTGAATCTGCCCCAAAAGTCCTCATAAACCTACCTGATGTTCTCCAAAACCCACAATTTACACTTTTCCACCATGATGACCACGGAAAACCCAACGAAACCCAACGGAGAACCCAAAACACGTCAAAAACACCCCAAACAAGAACAGGATCACCCCCAAAACCAAAGAAAACCCCAAAAAGCACGGATCCAATCCCAAAACCACTCTAAACGTACCTGATGTTCTCCAAATCCAAATGTCCACTCCCAACCACCATAAAACCCAGTAGGAACTCAACGAAACCCAACGGAAACCCCAAAACACGTCAAAAACACCCCAAAAAATAACTGAATCAGAAGAAAAAACACCAAAAACTATGAATTTCCCCGCAAAACCACCCTAAACTCACCTGATCTTCTTCAAAACCCACAATCCACTCCCATTTCCCTTAAGGACCAACTAAAACCCAACGGAGACCCCAAAACAAGTCAAAAACACCCCAAACAAGAACAGGATAACCCCTAAAAAAGAAAGAAAACCCCAAAAAAACATAGATCCACCCCAAAACCACACTAAACCTACCTGATGTTCTCCAAATCCCAAAGTCCACTCCCAACAAACTTAAAACACATTAGGAAATCAACAAAACACAACGGAAACCCCAAAACACGTCAAAAACACCACAAAAAAAAGCGGGATCACCCCCAAAACTGGAAGAAAACCCTAAAAGCCGTTGATCCACCCCAAAAGTCCCCCTAAACCTACCTGATGTTCTCCAATACCCACAATTTACCCGTTTTCACCATGATGAACAACAAGAACCCAACAAAAACCAACGGAGACCCCAAAACACATCAAAAACACCCCAAAAAATAACTGAATCAGAAGAAAAAACACCAAAAACTATGAATTTCCCCGCAAAACCACCCTAAACTCACCTGATCTTCTTCAAAACCCACAATCCACTCCCATTTACCTTAACGACCAACGAGAATCCAACTAAAACCCAACGGAGACCCCAAAACAAGTCAAAAACACCCCAAAAAAGAATGGGATAACCCCCCAAAACGAAAGAAAACCCCAAAAAAATAGATCCACCCCAAAACGACACTAAACCTACCTGATGTTCTCCAAAACACGCAAGTTAAACTTTTCCAACATGATGAAAAACAAGAACCCAACAAAACCCAACAGAGACCCCAAAACATGTCAAAAACACCCCAAAAAAGAACGGGATCACCCCAAAAAAAAAACAGAAAAAAAAAACAAATACCATGAATCCACCCCAAAAGTCCCCCTAAACCTACCTGATGTTCTCCAAAACCCACAATTTACACTTTTCCACCATGATGACCACGGAAAACCCAATGAAACCCAACGGAGAACCCAAAACACGTCAAAAACATGCCGAAAAACAACTGGATCACTAGAAAAAAACAGAAGAAAACCCTAAAAACCTTGAATCTGCCCCAAAAGTCCTCATAAACCTACCTGATGTTCTCCAAAACCCACAATTTACACTTTTCCACCATGATGACCACGGAAAACCCAACGAAACCCAACGGTTTTAAGAAAATTAAGCAAAAGAATTTTCATAGTGTCTAGGCAAGCATTATGCAGCTCCTTACTTCAGCAGGGAGCTTTCGCAACTCCCGCTCCTCAAACAGAACTCCTTGTTTTTATAATACAAAAGACAATGAGCAAACATTTATGGTGTATTACCCTAAGTTTTTGGGTTAGGGTTTTTTGCGTCTTAATGTTTTGGGGTTAGGGTTTGGAGCACCCTAAGTTTTTGGGCTAGGGCTTTGAGCATTCCTAACGTTTTGGGTTGGGTTTGGGTTTTGAGCATCCTAAGATTTTGGGTTGGGGGTTTTAGGCATAGGTCTTCAGGGGTTTAGTGTGGTAAATAGTTTGGGTTAGGTCTGTAGGGGTTTCGAGGTTTTTTTGGATGTTAGGGCTTGAGGCTTTTTTTGTAAGGGCGGTGAGGGTTCCAGTGAGTGCTGGTAAATGCAGTTCTCGAGCACTCGGCCTGTGATTGGCCATGCTGGCTGTGCGGGGAATGCTGGTAGGTGTAGTTTTCCGGCACTGGGAGGCCATGTTGCGTACCCAGAGTATGCCGGGAAATGTAGTTTTCGGATTCGGGACTTCCGGGAGGCCATGTTGAATGCCCAGAGCATACCGGGAGATGTAGTTCTCGGGAACTAGGGTTAGGGGCAAGGTTTGGCGTAGAGTTAGGGTTTCGGGTGAGGGTTGGGGTTGGGGGTTATTGTTAGGGTTAGTGGTTTAGGGTTCGGCTTAGAGGGTTATGGTTAGGGATAGGTTAGGGGTAGGTTTAGAGGGTTAGGGTAAGGGTTAGGGGTTAGGGGTTGGGACTGTGGTTAGGCTTAGGGTAAGGGTTAGGGTGAGGGTATTAGGGTTAGGGTTCGGGTTCAGATTAGGGTAAGGGTTAGGGCAAAGGTAAGTGTTAGGGTAAGGCTAAGGGTAAGGCTTAGGGTGAGGATAAGGTTTAGGGAAAGGGTTAGGTTTAGGGTAAGGATTAGGGTAAGGGTAAGGATTAGGGTTAGGTTTGGGGTAAGAATAAGGGTAAGCTAATGGTTAGGATAATGGTAAGGGTTAGGGTAAAGGTTTTCATTTGTTAAAGCTGAAACGCAGTATGCAATCTGGGACGTCACAGCCAGAGCTGCCTATGGCAAGGTGAAAGAGGAAAAGATGGAGCAGATGTTCTACTCCTAGTTTTTTCTTTATACGTAAATAAAAGTTTGAGCTAATTCCAGTTGGAAGAGTTCCAATTACTTGCTTGGTCATAATGTCTTTTAATATTGAAAGCTGCAGCAAAAGCATGGGGATTTTTACTTCTAGAAACACCCTAGTTCTCTTGTCTGCACTATGCATGCTTTTGAGCTAAAACTGATTAAAAAATAAAAAGAAAAATCACACACACACACACACAAAAAAAAAAAATAAACAAACACCACAGCTGCTGCTGCTGCTCTCTTCCTACTTCCTTGTGCTTTGCCCCTTCCCTTCCCAGGTGATTGGATTTGGGTGCTAGTCGGGGCCAAATGGTATGTGTGTCCCAGGCATCCCCTCAGAGAGCTCATTCTGCTTGGGCTGCTCTTTGGGGTGTTTGTTTTTCCTTCGGTCAGTTGCAGGCTTCTTCAGGTGGATGAGAGTTTATGGACTGATGCGTTTCCAAGTAGCGAGGGGTACGCACATCTTTTTGAGGTAACAGCTAGTAGGATCTGTTAGAATAATGTAGTACTTGGTGCCTTTATTGCATGCAGTTCTTTATCAGGTGAGTAACTGTTGCGAGTAACTGAAGTCAATGTTACTTGGTGTGTTTGCTATGCAGTGCCTGTGCGGACTATTGCACGAGACACAGCTTTCTGACATCTGGCCCAGCAACTACTAAATAAGGGGAGGGGAGAAGCTGAAGAACGACCAAAGGACAAAGCCTGGGAGGAAGACTACGAGCCTTCAGTACGAGCGGCCCCCAGAGGGACCACCGGAGACTGATAACGCCTGCACCAGTGGGAGGGTTTGGATTCTGGGAACTAATTAGAATAACCCTGCCTTTTGTAGAAGTAGTAATGAATATGTATTAGCCTAGCAGCATAAAAACCAGCCGCCTGATGTAACTTGTGTGCGTCTTGGTGGAGCAGAGACTCCTGGCGCACCCAGCGCTGCTTGCTTACCTCTATTCCTTTAATAAATCATAAACATTAATTGTAAGCCTATTTGGGACTCGGTCATTTATTACAAGTGGGACCTCCCGATGGGTGGAAGCTGTCGGGATAGCTCGGGATGCTGAGGCGTGGTGCTGCAAGGAGGTTGGTGGTCGGTGGCGCCCTGGGGCAGGCCGAATTGGGAGGGGGCGAGGCGGCGGGTGGTCGGTGGCTTCTGTGGAAAAGGCGCTTGTATGGGGGGGCTGCGCATTCAGAGGAACCTTGACAGGCTGCAGATAGGGGCAGGCAGGAACCTTTTGAAGTTCAGGAGAGGGAAATGCCAAGCCCTACCCCTAGGGAGAAACACCTCTGTTTACCAGCACTGGCTAGCTCGATACTGAATAAGCATTTCTTCATGGAAGGGGTGCTTTGCTATTAGAACAGGCTGCCCGGGGAAGTGGTAAGAGACCCGATCCTTAAAAGTATTGAAGAGACATGTGGACATAGCCCGGGAGTCCGGCCTCCGGCAGGGCGGGAGCTGGCTCTTCCGAGCCCCTGTGCTCCGGTCTTGTGCGACGCGTTTGCAAGCAGCACCGGGTGCCGGGTCCGACATCGGACGGTTCGGGGACGGCGATTCCGGGGCCGTCGGCTAGCGGGGGCCGGCTATGTCGTGTCCCGGGGATCCGACTTCAGGGGGCGTGGGGGCCGGCCGTGCAGTGAAGCGGGGGGCTGGCGTCCGCCGGCTTCCCAGAGAGCGGGCTTTCGGTCCCGTGCGGTTCGGTGGCCGGCCGTCCCGAAACCCTGGGCACCGGTCCATTGCTAGACTCAGCGGGCTCCGGGGCCGAACTCGGCTTCTCGGGGCCGGCGGTCGCGGTGTCCAGGTGTCCCGCCTCGGGCGGCGCGGGGCCGGCTGTCCCTAGCAGCTGGGTTCCCAAGAGCTTCTGGGCTCCCAAGCGTCGCCCAAGACCGGATCCCAGAGAATCGGGACGGCCGGCCGCACCGCTGCGACTAGCACAAGCGTCTCCCGACAACGGAGCCCAGGAGCTTGCGAGGGTCAGATTCCGCGCCCCGGGATAGAGAAACGGGGAGCGCGGGTCGGCCGGCCGCAGCTTCGCACGGGACCGAACCCCCTGTCTCCGGCACGGCCAGACCCCGAGCCGGCAGACAGCAGCCTCCCGCTTCACGGCACAGTCGGCCCCCAACCCGCCCGAGTTCTGATCGCCGGGACACGGGACAGCCGGCCGCGCCGCCCGAGGCCGGACACCTGGAGCCCGGGACCGCCGTCCCTGACAAAGCCAAAGTCGGACCCGGACCCCGCTGCGGCTAGCACACGCGTCGCCCAGGACCGCAGCCTAGGACCTCGGGACGGTCGCATCCCGCGCCTCCGGCAGGAGCTACCCGGGAGGGCAGGACGGCCTGCCGCAGCTCCGCAAGAGACCGAACCTGCTGGATTCCGGGACGGCCAGAGCCCGAGCCGGTGGGCAGCAGCCTCCCGCTTCACGGCTCGGCAGGCACCCACGTCGCCCGACTTCGGACCCACGGGACAGCCGGCACCCGCGCCGCCGGAGGCCGGACACACGGGCCTCGGCATCGCCGTCCCCGAACCGCACGAAGTCACACACGGTCTCCGGTGCGTCTGGCACACGCATCGCAAAGACCGGAGCCCAGATTATAGGATCAGCCAGCCCCGCGCCGCCCGAGGTCGGACCGGGAACCCGGTGCGCTTGGCACATGCGTCGCCCAAGAACGGCGCCCAGAGCCGCGGGATGGTCGTGCGTCACGCAGCCCGAGTTCGGACCCCCGGAACACGGGACAGCCGGCACTCGTGCCTGGCTCTTAGGGACTTGGAAAGAGTCCTGATGCTGTGCCAGCACTATGCAGCAATAGGCACAACACTGGAGTGATTTCAGTGTTGTTCCAGCTACGAGTGCAGAGTACAGCACTGTTCGGGCTGCTGCAGGGAAACGGTGACTCCAGCTCAGACAGACGCAACACAACTTCCACCCCTTATTCCATAACATTTGTGTCGCAATCAGGTACAGTTTAGTATATAGATGGTCTCATCACCATAGTTTTCTGTCCATTGAAGCATTTTTATGTCTGTACTTCTCTTTATTCTATAGGTATTTTCCCAAAATGCTCATAAAAAACTGTTGATGGTTTCACCATCATCTGTCAAAGTGGTCACTCAGGGCAGGCGAAGTTGGTTTTCTTGACACCAGCACCAGCTTAGCTCACATCACTGTTGCACTTGCCTGGTTCCTTGCAAAGTTGACCTTTCATTCGTTCTGCAGTGTCCTCCTACAACACATAACTTGGATGACAGATTAATTTTCTCCCAGTGTTAAATCTCCTTGAGGCACACACTTGATATCCCCATCTTTCTGCATCACCCACCAGGTATACCCTGGACCTTGGGCAAAGACAATCCCACGAGTGGGTTTGCCTTTTCCCATGGCAGGGGCAACCCACACCGCCTTCCCCATCCACTTCCCCACATGCACTACAGTGACTTTAGCTTCTCCCACAGTGTGTAGGGGTTTTGTTTCAGCAGGACCAGCACGGCTTTCAGACCCCCTGTTGTTAACTAACCAAGTGGCCTCTGGTAGGTTTATATCCTAATGTTTCCATGTCGCAGCACCCAATGCTCGCAGCATAGTTTTTAACAGTCCATTGTACCTCTCAATCTTCCCAGAGGCTTGTGGGATCCCAGCTGCTTGGCTTCGTTGCCTTCTAGCTGTTGGGTATTGGCCCCACTATCCCAGCGTCGAAGCAGCCAAGTGAGGATGTGCTCACCTGGACGGCGACTGAAGGCTTTTCGTATTTCTCGCAGCTCACTCAAGGATAGAGACCGAGTAGTTTCTGATTTATCTATGATTTCAGTCTCTTCTTCGTGATGTTGCCGTGATAACGCTGCTTTAGAGCTGCTTGCCTTTTCCTCTTCTCCCTCATCCATAGGAGGCGCTCCTTCCCTTACTAAACGACCTGATCTCCGTTTCCACTGTTTTGTCTTTACTACAGGGGCGATTGATACCAAAGATGGTCGGTCCTCTGGGGTGGTCGCAGTGTGTGCTGTCTCATCATCAAATTCAAGAACCTCCCTATCCCCTTGAGGGTGCTGGGCAATGTTAATTGACATCTGATAGGCGTAAGCCAGACCCCAGCAGAGTGCAGCCAGCTGGTGGAGTTCTCTAGTATTGCCAGGGTCAGGGCATACATCTTTCAAACATTCTAACAACTTTCTTGGATTTTGTACTTGTTCAGGGGTGAAATTTAGAACCATTGGAGGAGAAAACCGTGATAGGTACCTGCCCAAATCCCCCCACACACCTTGCCACCCACAACTTTGTCTGGGGACAGGTCCTTGGATAATATTCTTAATAAACTGCTTTGCCTTGGGGAAGAAGACAAACACTACACCTAGTATATGAGGACAATATCTCACCAGGGGTATCCAAGATACTGAAAGGCTGCTGTAATTAGCCCACAGGGAGAAAAGTAGAAGGCACCACACCCGATATTATTCACTGATTGACTGCTGGGGGCAAAAAAGAAGGCACTGTAATTCTTAATATTGTCAATAATATAATCTCCAGGAGACCAGGAGGATAACAATGCCGGGCTTGAATACCAAACCAAACTGAAGGCCAGTATGTTACAGCACAACATGTTAAAAAAACAAGCACAGACTTCAACATTTTCTCCGATCGGATGTAAAGGAAAAAAGAAAACAGAGTGGGCTACATACAACATATCCACACAGAAAAGTATTACCAGAAAACCGAGCATTATGACAACCAATATGTTAGTTGTAATTACTTCAATCAATACTACTGTTATCTCAACCCTCGAGCCCCACGTTGGGCGCCAAAAAGGACAGTGGTGGTTTTACTTAGGTGGCCGGCCGAGCTCCACCACAACCGCTCCCTCACTCCCCCTCTCGTCAAAGAGGGAGGGGGAGAAAATACAACACAATCCCGGGGCACGGGATTCTGTCCTCCGGTGGCGCGGGTGCCAGTTGTCCTGCGTTCCGGGGGTCCGAACTCGGGCTGCGTGACGCACGACCATCCCGCGGCCCTGGGTGCCGTTCTTGGGCGACGCATGTGCCAAGCGCACCGGGTTCCCGGTCCGGCCTCCGGCGGCGCGGGTGCCGGCTGTCCCGTGGGTCCGAAGTCGGGCGACGTGGGTGCCTGCCGAGCCGTGAAGCGGGAGGCTGCTGCCCACCGGCTCGGGCTCTGGCCGTCCCGGAATCCAGCAGGTTCGGTCTCTTGCGGAGCTGCGGCAGGCCGTCCTGCCCTCCCGGGTAGCTCCTGCCGGAGGCGCGGGATGCGACCGTCCCGAGGTCCTAGGCTGCGGTCCTGGGCGACGCGTGTGCTAGCCGCAGCGGGGTCCGGGTCCGACTTTGGCTTTGTCAGGGACGGCGGTCCCGGGCTCCAGGTGTCCGGCCTCGGGCGGCGCGGCCGGCTGTCCCGTGTCCCGGCGATCAGAACTCGGGCGGGTTGGGGGCCGACTGTGCCGTGAAGCGGGAGGCTGTTGTCTGCCGGCTCGGGGTCTGGCCGTGCCGGAGACAGGGGGTTCGGTCCCGTGCGAAGCTGCGGCCGGCCGACCCGCGCTCCCCGTTTCTCTATCCCGGGGCGCGGAATCTGACCCTCGCAAGCTCCTGGGCTCCGTTGTCGGGAGACGCTTGTGCTAGTCGCAGCGGTGCGGCCGGCCGGCCCGATTCTCTGGGATCCGGTCTTGGGCGACGCTTGGGAGCCCAGAAGCTCTTGGGAACCCAGCTGCTAGGGACAGCCGGCCCCGCGCCGCCCGAGGCGGGACACCTGGACACCGCGACCGCCGGCCCCGAGAAGCCGAGTTCGGCCCCGGAGCCCGCTGAGTCTAGCACAAGACCGGTGCCCAGGGTTTCGGGACGGCCGGCCACCGAACCGCACGGGACCGAAAGCCCGCTCTCTGGGAAGCCGGCGGACGCCAGCCCCCCGCTTCACTGCACGGCCGGCCCCCACGCCCCCTGAAGTCGGATCCCCGGGACACGACATAGCCGGCCCCCGCTAGCCGACGGCCCCGGAATCGCCGTCCCCGAACCGTCCGATGTCGGACCCGGCACCCGGTGCTGCTTGCAAACGCGTCGCACAAGACCGGAGCACAGGGGCTCGGAAGAGCCAGCTCCCGCCCTGCCGGAGGCCGGACTCCCGGGCTATGTCCACATGTCTCTTCAATACTTTTAAGGATCGGGTCTCTTACCACTTCCCCGGGCAGCCTGTTCTAATAGCAAAGCACCCCTTCCATGAAGAAATGCTTATTCAGTATCGAGCTAGCCAGTGCTGGTAAACAGAGGTGTTTCTCCCTAGGGGTAGGGCTTGGCATTTCCCTCTCCTGAACTTCAAAAGGTTCCTACCTGCACACCAAGTAACATTGACTTCAGTTACTCGCAACAGTTACTCACCTGATAAAGAACTGCATGCAATAAAGGCACCAAGTACTACATTATTCTAACAGATCCTACTAGCTGTTACCTCAAAAAGATGTGCGTACCCCTCGCTACTTGGAAACGCATCAGTCCATAAACTCTCATCCACCTGAAGAAGCCTGCAACTGACCGAAGGAAAAACAAACACCCCAAAGAGCAGCCCAAGCAGAATGAGCTCTCTGAGGGGATGCCTGGGACTCACATACCATTTGGCCCCGACTAGCACCCAAATCCAATCACCTGGGAAGGGAAGGGGCAAAGCACAAGGAAGTAGGAAGAGAGCAGCAGCAGCAGCTGTGGTGTTTGTTTATTTTTTTTTTTGTGTGTGTGTGTGTGTGATTTTTCTTTTTATTTTTTAATCAGTTTTAGCTCAAAAGCATGCATAGTGCAGACAAGAGAACTAGGGTGTTTCTAGAAGTAAAAATCCCCATGCTTTTGCTGCAGCTTTCAATATTAAAAGACATTATGACCAAGCAAGTAATTGGAACTCTTCCAACTGGAATTAGCTCAAACTTTTATTTACGTATAAAGAAAAAACTAGGAGTAGAACATCTGCTCCATCTTTTCCTCTTTCACCTTGCCATAGGCAGCTCTGGCTGTGACGTCCCAGATTGCATACTGCGTTTCAGCTTTAACAAATGAAAACCTTTACCCTAACCCTTACCATTATCCTAACCATTAGCTTACCCTTATTCTTACCCCAAACCTAACCCTAATCCTTACCCTTACCCTAATCCTTACCCTAAACCTAACCCTTTCCCTAAACCTTATCCTCACCCTAAGCCTTACCCTTAGCCTTACCCTAACACTTACCTTTGCCCTAACCCTTACCCTAATCTGAACCCGAACCCTAACCCTAATACCCTCACCCTAACCCTTACCCTAAGCCTAACCACAGTCCCAACCCCTAACCCCTAACCCTTACCCTAACCCTCTAAACCTACCCCTAACCTATCCCTAACCATAACCCTCTAAGCCGAACCCTAAACCACTAACCCTAACAATAACCCCCAACCCCAACCCTCACCCGAAACCCTAACTCTACGCCAAACCTTGCCCCTAACCCTAGTTCCCGAGAACTACATCTCCCGGTATGCTCTGGGCATTCAACATGGCCTCCCGGAAGTCCCGAATCCGAAAACTACATTTCCCGGCATACTCTGGGTACGCAACATGGCCTCCCGGAAGTCCGGAGTCCCGAGAACTACATCTCCCGGCATGCTCTGGGCACACAACATGGCCTCCCAGTGCCGGAAAACTACACCTACCAGCATTCCCCGCACAGCCAGCATGGCCAATCACAGGCCGAGTGCTCGAGAACTGCATTTACCAGCACTCACTGGAACCCTCACCGCCCTTACAAAAAAAGCCTCAAGCCCTAACATCCAAAAAAACCTCGAAACCCCTACAGACCTAACCCAAACTATTTACCACACTAAACCCCTGAAGACCTATGCCTAAAACCCCCAACCCAAAATCTTAGGATGCTCAAAACCCAAACCCAACCCAAAACGTTAGGAATGCTCAAAGCCCTAGCCCAAAAACTTAGGGTGCTCCAAACCCTAACCCCAAAACATTAAGACGCAAAAAACCCTAACCCAAAAACTTAGGGTAATACACCATAAATGTTTGCTCATTGTCTTTTGTATTATAAAAACAAGGAGTTCTGTTTGAGGAGCGGGAGTTGCGAAAGCTCCCTGCTGAAGTAAGGAGCTGCATAATGCTTGCCTAGACACTATGAAAATTCTTTTGCTTAATTTTCTTAAAACCGTTGGGTTTCGTTGGGTTTTCCGTGGTCATCATGGTGGAAAAGTGTAAATTGTGGGTTTTGGAGAACATCAGGTAGGTTTATGAGGACTTTTGGGGCAGATTCAAGGTTTTTAGGGTTTTCTTCTGTTTTTTTCTAGTGATCCAGTTGTTTTTCGGCATGTTTTTGACGTGTTTTGGGTTCTCCATTGGGTTTCATTGGGTTTTCCGTGGTCATCATGGTGGAAAAGTGTAAATTGTGGGTTTTGGAGAACATCAGGTAGGTTTAGGGGGACTTTTGGGGTGGATTCATGGTATTTGTTTTTTTTTTCTGTTTTTTTTTTTTGGGGTGATCCCGTTCTTTTTTGGTGTGTTTTTGATGTGTTTTTGGGTCTCCATTAGGTTTTGTTGGGTTCTTGTTGGTCATCATGTTGGAAAAGTGTAAATTGTGGGTTTTGGAGAATATCAGGTGTTTTTAAGTTTTTTTGGGTGGTGTATCTATGGTTTTGGGGGAATTCTTCTGTTTTTTTTAGCGTTTTCTTCTGTTTTTGGGGTGGTCCCGTTCTTTTTTGGGGTGTTTTGGACGTGTTTTGGGTTCTCCGTTGGGTTTCGTTGGGTTTTCCATAGTCATCATGGTGGAAAAGGGTAAATTTGTGGGTTTTGGAGAACATCAGGTAGGTTTAGGCTGGTTTTGGGATTGGATCTGTGCTTTTTGGGGATTTTCTTCCAGTTTATGGGTGATCCCGTTCTTTTTTGGGGTGTTTTTGACATGTTTTGGGGTCTCTGTTGGGTTTTGTTGGGTTCTTGTTTTTCATCATGTTGGAAAAGTTTAACTTGCGTGTTTTGGAGAACATCAGGTAGGTTTAGTGTCGTTTTGGGGTGGATCTATTTTTTGGGGGTTTTCTTTCATTTTGGGGGGTTATCCCATTCTTTTTTGGGGTGTTTTTGACTTGTTTTGGGGTCTCCGTTGGGTTTTAGTTGGATTCTCGTTGGTCGTTAAGGTAAATGGGAGTGGATTGTGGGTTTTGAAGAAGATCAGGTGAGTTTAGGGTGGTTTTGCGGGGAAATTCATAGTTTTTGGTGTTTTTTCTTCTGATTCAGTTCTTTTTTGGGGTGTTTTTGATGTGTTTTGGGGTCTCCGTTGTTTTTTGTTGGGTTCTTGTTGTTCATCATGGTGAAAACGGGTAAATTGTGGGTATTGGAGAACATCAGGTAGGTTTAGGGGGACTTTTGGGGTGGATCAACGGCTTTTAGGGTTTTCTTCCAGTTTTGGGGGTGATCCCGCTTTTTTTGTGTGGTGTTTTTGACGTGTTTTGGGGTTTCCGTTGTGTTTTGTTGATTTCCTAATGTGTTTTAAGTTTGTTGGGAGTGGACTTTGGGATTTGGAGAACATCAGGTAGGTTTAGTGTGGTTTTGGGGTGGATCTATGTTTTTTTGGGGTTTTCTTTCTTTTTTAGGGGTTATCCTGTTCTTGTTTGGGGTGTTTTTGACTTGTTTTGGGGTCTCCGTTGGGTTTTAGTTGGTCCTTAAGGGAAATGGGAGTGGATTGTGGGTTTTGAAGAAGATCAGGTGAGTTTAGGGTGGTTTTGCGGGGAAATTCATAGTTTTTGATGTTTTTTCTTCTGATTCAGTTCTTTTTCGGGTGTTTTTGACGTGTTTTGGGGTTTCCGTTGGGTTTCGTTGAGTTCCTAATGGGTTTTATGGTGGTTGGGAGTGGACATTTGGATTTGGAGAACATCAGGTACGTTTAGAGTGGTTTTGGGATTGGATCCGTGCTTTTTGGGGTTTTCTTTGGTTTTGGGGGTGATCCTGTTCTTGTTTGGGGTGTTTTTGACGTGTTTTGGGTTCTCCGTTGGGTTTCGTTGTGTTTTCCGTGGTCATCATGGTGGAAAAGTGTAAATTGTGGGTTTTGGAGAACATCAGGTAGGTTTATGAGGACTTTTGGGGCAGATTCATGGTTTTTAGGGTTTTCTTCTGTTTTTTCTAGTGATCCAGTTGGTTTTCGGCGTGTTTTTGACGTGTTTTGTGGTCTCCGTTGGGTTTCGTTGGGTTTTCCGTGGTCATCATGGTGGAAAAGTGTAAATTGTGGGTTTTGGAGAACTTCAGGTAGATTTAGGGTGTTTTGGGGGTGGATCTATGGTTTTGGGGGATTTTCTTCCAGTTTTGGGGTGATCGAATTCATTTTTGGGGTGTTTCTGATGTGTTTTGGGTTCTTCGTTGGGTTTCGTTGGGTTTTCCGTTGTCATCATGGTGGAAAAGTGTAAATTGTGGGTTTTGGAGAACATCAGGTAGGTTTAGGGGGACTTTTGGGGTGGATTCATGATATATGGGGTTTTCTTCTGTTTTTTTTTTTTTTTTTTTTTTTTGGGGGGGGTGATCTAATTCATTTTGGGGGTGTTTTTGACGTGTTTTGGGGTCTCCATTGGGTTTCCTTGCGTTTTCCGTGGTCATCATGGTGGAAAAGGGTAAATTGTTGGTTTTGGAGAACATCAGGTAGGTTTAGGTTGTTTTTGGGATTGGATCTATGGTTTTGGGGGATTTTCTTTTGTTTTTGGGGGTGATCCCGTTCTTTTTTGGCGTGTTTTTGACGTGTTTTGGGGTCTCCGTTGGTATTCCTTGGGTTTTATGTGGTCATGGTGGTGGAAAATTGTAAATTGTGGGTTTTGGAGAACTTCAGGTAGGTTTAGGGGAATTTTGGGGTGGATTCATGGTATTTGGTCTTTTCTTCTGTTTTTTTTTGGGTGATCCCTTTCTTTTTTGGGGTGTTTATGACGTGTTTTGGGGTCTCCGTTGGGTTTTAGTTGGGTTCTTGTTGGTCATCATGGTGAAAAAGTGTAAATTGTGGCTTTTGGAGAACATCAGGTAGGTTTAGGGGGACTTTTGGGGCAGAGTCATGTTTTTTGGTGTTTTCTTCTGTTTCTTGGGGTGATCCAATTCTTTTTTTTGGGAAGTTTTTGAGGTGTTTGGGGGTCTCCGTTGGGTTTTGTTGTGTACTCGTTGGTCATCGTGGTGGAAAATGGTAAATTGTGGGTTTTGGAGAACATCAGGTAGGTTTAGGGTGGTTTTGGGATTGGATCCGTGCTTTTTGGGGATTTTCTTCCAGTTTATGGGTGATCCCTTTATTTTTGGGGTGTTTTTGACGTGTTTTGGTGTCTCCTTTTGGGTTTTCGTTTGGTTCATGTTGGTCATCCTGGTGAAAAAGTGTAAATTGTGGGTTTTGGAGAACATCAGGTAGGTTTAGGGGGACTTTTGGTGTGGATCTATGGCTTTTGGGGTTTTCTTTCGTTTTTAGGGTTTATCCCGTTCTTGTTTGGGGTGTTTTTGACTTCTTTTGGGGTCTCCGTTGGCTTTCGTTGGGTTTTCCATGGTCATCATGTTGGAAAATTGTAAATTGTGGGTTTTGGAGATCATCAGGTAGGTTTAGGGTGGTTTTGGGGTGGATCTATGATTTTGAAGGATTTTCTTCCAATTTTGGGGGTGATCCCTTTTTTTTTTTTTTTTTTTTTTTTTTTTTTTTTGACGTGTTTTGTGGTCTCCGTTGGGTTTCGTTGGGTTTTCCATGGTCATCAATGTGGAAAAGTGTAAATTGTGGGTTTTGGAGAACTTCAGGTTGGTTTAGGGGGATTTTTGGTGTGGATCTATGGCTTTTGGGGTTTTCTTTCGTTGTTGGGGTTGAACCAGTTCTTTTTTGGGGTGTTTTTGACGTTTTTGGGGTCTCCGTTGGGTTTTGTTGGGTTCTCGTTGGTCGTTAAGCTAAATGGGAGTGGATTGTGGGTTTTGAAGAAGATCAGGTGAGTTTAGGGTGATTTGGGAGGGAAATGCATAGTTTTGTTTTTTTTTTCTTCTGATCCAGTTCTTTTTTGGGGTGTTTTTGACATGTTTTGGGGTTTCCGTTGCGTTTTGTTGAGTTCCTAATGGGTTTTATGGTGGGTGGGAGTGGATTTTGGGATTTGGAGAAGATCAGGTAGGTTTAAGGGTTTTCTTGGGGTTAAATCACGTATTTTCTTCTGATCCGGTTTGCTTTTGGGGTGTTTTTGAGGTGTTTTGGGGTTTCTGTTGCGTTTTGTTGAGTTCCTAATGGGTTTTATGGTGGTTGGGAGTGGACTTTGGGATTTGGAGAAGATCAGGTAGGTTTAGGGTGGTTTTGGGTTTGGATCCATGCTTTTTGGGGATTTTCTTCCAGTTTTGGGGGTTATCCCGTTCTTTTTTGGGGTGTTTTTGACATGTTTTGATGTCTCTGTTGGGTTTTGTTGGGTTTTCTGTTGGCATCTTGGTGGAAAAGGGTAAATTGTGGGTTTTGGAGAACTTCAGGTAGGTTTAGGGGGACTTTTGGGGTGGATTCATGGTATTTGGGGTTTTCTTCTGTTTTTTGGGGTGATCCTGTTCTTTTTTGGGGTGTTTTTGACGTGTTTTGGGGTTGTCCGTTGGGTTTTGTTGGGTTCTCGTTGGTCATCATTGTGAAAAAGGGTAAATTGTGGGTTTTGGAGAACATCAGGTAGGCTTAGGGGGACTTTTGGGGTGGATCTATGGCATTTGGGTTTTTCTTCTGTTTTTGGGGGAGATCCTGTTCTTTTTTTTTTTTTTTTTTTTTTTTTTTTGACATGTTTTTTGTCTCCATTGGGTTTCGTTGGGTTTTCCATGGTCATCATGGTGGAAAAGGGTAAATTTGTGGGTTTTGGAGAACATCAGGTAGGTTTAGGCTGGTTTTGGGATTGGATCTGTGCTTTTTGGGGATTTTCTTCCAGTTTATGGGTGATCCCTTTCTTTTTTGGGGTGTTTTTGACGTGTTTTGGTGTCTCCTTTTGGGTTTTCGTTTGGTTCATGTTGGTCATCATGGTGAAAATTGTAAATTTTTGGGGGGGGAATTTTCTTCCAGTTTTGGGGGTGATCCCGTTCTTTTTTGGGGTGTTTTTGACATGTTTTGGGGTCTCTGTTGGGTTTCGTTGGGTTTTCTGTTGTCATGGTGGTGGAAAAGTGTAAATTGTGGGTTTTGGAGAACTTCAGGTAGGTTTAGGCTGTTTTTGGGGTGGATCTATTTTTTGGGGGTTTTCTTTCCTTTTGGGGGGTTATCCCATTCTTTTTTGGGGTGTTTTTGACGTGTTTTGAGGTCTCCGTTTGTTTTTTTTTTTGGGTTTCCATTGGGTTTTCTGGTGGTTGGGAGTGGATTGTACATTTAGGAGAACATCAGGTAGGTTTAAGGGTTTTTTGTGTTGTTAAATCACATTTTTTCTTCTGATTCGGTTCGCTTTTGGGGTGTTTTTGACGTGTTTTGTGGTTTCCGTTGCGTTTTGTCGAGTTTTGACAAATTGACAAATCCTTGAAGTCCCTTTTGATTGCTCACAGGCTATGCGTTGCCACTCCTTCTCCTCCCAGATATAGGACGAGCAATCGGTAATAGTCTGACGGTTGAACCAAGCTGGGAAGCCTCCTTGTGATGTCCTAACCCAGGCCCTAGGAAGGCAGCAGATTTCCCTTAGAGGAGGGTCCCTTCTACATATTAGACCCTCTGTTCCGCTGATTGATAAATCACCCACAACTAAAACTCACCTTTTCTTCCTGCTGCCTGTGGTCAGGCATATACGGGGGGGTTGGCTTTTCCAACCCTGCCAATATCTCTGGTGGAGAGGGATTATAGCCTTTTCCATCCATCGATTGCCTTTCGGCCTCCAGGGCCTTATACCTGTTGCGCAGGTCTACCTGATAGTGTGATATGGTTGAGATTTTGATAAAATTGCAAACACAAACATTAAAGTGATTACTGGTATCTACCACAGCATTATCTACGACTATAGAATCACAATGACTTCTCATGCAAACACAACCTTTCCCAATATATACAAGTACAGTATCAAGGGTTTCATTAGGATGTATCTCAACGTGGCAAATATTTTGCTCAGTGTCAAGACAAATGTCTTGGGATTCCAGCGTGTTACTTTCACAGATGGAACTTTTTTGTTCACGCACAATGCATGCATTTACATCAATTGTTTGCCACTTTCCTCCCTTTTGATGGGCCCATACTTTATATAAGTATATATATTAGTATATATATTAGTATAAAGTATAGTTCCATTATGATTGAGTCCTAATGCAATGATTGGCTATACATTGTATACGGTGGCATTACTTATAGTAAGTATAAAGGACACAATTTGATCATTTTCTGCATAAAGGGTAAAGTTGACTAATTGCCACCATGCTTGAAAATCTTTTTCAAATTCTGAAGCATTATCCCAAATAAATTTTTGAATTTCAGTGGGCAAAGTTCCTCCTTCTCCCTGTCTCTAATAACAGCTGCTGCTAAAGATTGTATACATTACTGCGTTTGGATACAGCTCCAAGCAAGGGAGGTATTGCCTTGGCTTTTTCCAAGGGCATGTACAATTAATTTATGATATAGAAGCCATTGCTTTGCTAAAGACAATAAGGATGATTTTTATTGGATGATCAAGTTACTGTAGTCAGAAACTAAACCTAACCCTAAACTAACCCTAACACTAACCCAACCCTAAACCTAACCCTAACCCTAACGGCTGCCCGCGGATCTAAACCTAACGCTCAAACCCTAATCCTAACCCTAACCCTAACCCGAACCGAACACTAAAGCTAAACCTAACCCTAACCCTAACCCTAATCCAAACAGAACCCTAAACCTTACCCTAACCCTAACCCTAAACCTAACCCTAACCCTAAACCTAACCCTAACATAACCCTAAGCCTAAACCTAAACCTAAGCCTAAGCCTAAGCCTAAGCCTAAGCCTAACCCTAACCCTAAACCTAACGGAACCCTAACCCTAACCCTAACAAAACCCTAACCCTAACCCTAACCCTAACCCTAACCCTAACCCTAACCCTAACCCTAACCCTAACCCTAACCCTAACCCTAACCCTAATCTAACCCTAACCCTACTCCTAACAAAACCCTAACCCTAACCCTAACCCTAACCCTAACCCCTAACCCTAACCCTAACCCCTAACCCTAGCCCTAACCCTAACCCTAACCCTAACCCTAAAAGAATTCGAACCCGAACCCTAACCCTAACGGTATCCCTAACCCTAACCCTAACCCTAACTCTAACCCTAAGACCCTAACCCTAACCCTAACCCTAACAGAATTCTAACCCTAACCCTAACCCTAACCGTATCCCTAATCCTAACCTTAACCCTAACCCTAACAGAACCCTAACCCTAACCGAAACCCTAAAACTAAACCTAAACCTAACCTAACCCTAACCGTAACCCTAAACCTAACCCTAAGCCTAAGCCTAAGCCTAAGCCTAACCCTAACCCTAACCCTAACCCTAACCCTAACCCTAACCCTAACCCTAACCCTAACTCTAACCCTAAGACCCTAACCCTAACCCTAACCCTAACCCTAACAGAATTCTAACCCTAACCCTAACCCTAACTGTATCCCTAATCCTAACCCTAACCCTAACCCTAACCCTAAGACCCTAACCCTAACCCTAACAACACTAACCCTAACCCTAACCCTAACACTACCCCTAACCCTAACCCTAACCCTAAACCTAACCCTAAGACCCTAACCCTAACCCTAACCCTAACCCTAACCCTAACCCTAACCCTAACCCTAACCCTAACCCTAACAGAATTCGAACCCTAACCCTAATCCTAACGGTATCCCTAACCCTAACCCTAACCCTAACTCTAAACCTAAGACCCTAACCCTAACCCTAACCCTAACAGAATTCTAACCCTAACCCTAACCGTATCCCTAACCCTAACCCTAACCCTAACCCTAACCCTAAGGCCCTAACCCTAACCCTAACCCTAACCCTAACCCTAACCCTAAGACCCTAACCCTAACCCTAACCCTAACCCTAACCCCTAACCCTAACCCTAACCCTAACCCTAACCCTAACCCTAACCCTAACCCTAACCCTAACCCTAACCCTAACCCTAACCCTCTAACCCTAACCCTAACGCTTACCCTAATCCTTACCCTACCCTTATCCTTACCATTACTCTATCCTTTACCCTAACTTTTAACCCTAACCCTAACCCTTACCCTAACACTTACCATAAACCTAATGCTTTGCCTAAACCTAAACCTTATCCTCACCCTCAGCCTTACCCTAACCCTTACCCTTAGCCTTACCCTAACACTTACCCTTGCCCTAACCCTTACCCGTACCCTAATCTGAACCCAAACCCTAACCCTAATACTCTCACCCTAACCCTTACTCTAACCCTAACCACAACCCCAACCCCTAACCCCTAACCCTCACCCTAACCCTCTAAACCTACCCCTAACCTATCCCTAACCCTAACCCTCTAAGCCTAACCCTAACCCTCTAAGCCTAACAATAACCCCCAACCCCAACCCTCACCCGAAACCCTAACTCTAGCCCCAGCCCTAGCCCCTAACCCTAGTTCCCGAGAACTACATCTCCCGGTATGCTCTGGGCATTCAACATGGCCTCCCGGAAGTCCCGAATCCGAAAACTACATTTCCCGGCATACTCTGGGTACGCAACATGGCCTCCCGGAAGTCCGGAGTCCCGAGAACTACATCTCCCGGCATGCTCTGGGCACACAACATGGCCTCCCAGTGCCGGAAAACTACACCTACCAGCATTCCCCGCACAGCCAGCATGGCCAATCACAGGCCGAGTGCTCGAGAACTGCATTTACCAGCACTCACTGGAACCCTCACCGCCCTTACAAAAAAAGCCTCAAGCCCTAACATCCAAAAAAACCTCGAAACCCCTACAGACCTAACCCAAACTATTTACCACACTAAACCCCTGAAGACCTATGCCTAAAACCCCCAACCCAAAATCTTAGGATGCTCAAAACCCAAACCCAACCCAAAACGTTAGGAATGCTCAAAGCCCTAGCCCAAAAACTTAGGGTGCTCCAAACCCTAACCCCAAAACATTAAGACGCAAAAAACCCTAACCCAAAAACTTAGGGTAATACACCATAAATGTTTGTTCATTGTCTTATCTGTAGCAAATAGCATAGGCTGAGTTGAGGATCTCAGTACAGTGATTTAAAGATCAAAGCCGAATTTCCTTAAGTGGTATATTCTTTATTGCAGCGCTGGATGCACGGGGGATCCTTCCGCCTATCGTGCATGTTTGAAGTGACAAACTATCTCGTATTTATACAGCGAAACAATGAATATTCAATTAGCACCTATACATATTCATTACCTAACCCCGCCTACCCTCGCTTCGTATGCTAATTAGCTTATCAGTCCTTGCGCTTGCGCAAAGCCTTCCAAGAATTGTGGGCCAGGGTCTCCAGGATGTGGGCAGTGGTCTTTGGGAGGAAGGCCGTAGGTCTTCCTCGTAATGCACTTTCTTAATCAGTTGTTTTCCAGGCTGTAAAAATGCTGAGTTGTCTTTCGGTTTAACTGGGGGTCGGCGGATAACAGGATGTCTCAGTTAACAGGACATAACAGACAGTTGACTCAAGTTATCTCAAGTCTCAGCCTGATTGAGTGTTAACGGATAATGGGGTGTTTTCAAATAACAAAATGCTTAAACGTAACAGAAGGTCTACGGATAACAAGATGTTGTTTACTTTGTCCTTGCTAACTTTTAATCACAAGTTCTATTCTATCCTAAAGTAAGTTTATACAATATCAATCCACAAGCTTTATTCTATCCTAAAGTGAGTTTATACTATATCATTCCCCCCTTTTCTTGGAAAATCTAGTAAATTCTTTTACTTAATACGAAAATTTTTTTCCCAGTCTTTATGATATGTACCCCTCAATACCTTACCATGCACATTTGTCAAGGAGGTTAACATGGACATTCGTTGTAACAATTTCCAATTCCAAACAATTAATACAAAAGACAATATTAAACTTATACCAACTAATATCAATAAAGCAATAATTGGGTGACTCAATGTGTTCAAAATTCCAGTTACAGTTGGCGACCATCCAAAAAGTGTATCCCACCAGTTGTGACTTGTGTCTCGTTTTACTCTTTGCAAAACTCTGCTTATTTCCTTTGTATCATGATGGACAGTAATTAGAGTCTTCTCTCCATTTTCCTGAATGCCTTTTAAAATTTTAATCAGGTCTTGGTGTTTAACTAGTTGCTTCACTAGTGTGAGGTTCATCCCAATAAGTGTAGGTAGTAACTTATGATACATTGTGTTGTTAGACTTGATCAGCTGGTGGGATACCACTGGTGCCAAATATAGAAAATCACACCCAACGATTCTAACAAAGTTACAAATACAAAAATTAGAATGATTTTTGCTATGGAGAGTTATATTCTCCTTATCTACTTCTACAAAATCACAAGCAGTTCTTAAACACGCACACCCTTGACTAACATATACAAGCGCAGTCTTTTGACTAGTATTTGGATGAATTTCAAAGTGACAGATACCTTGCTTGGTGTCAAACCATACATCCTGAACATCAATTGTATTACTTTCACAAATAAATCCTTGTTGTTCCCGTGTAACACATGATTCTAGATTTACAGACTGCCATTTCCCATTCTCCATTCGTGCCCATGTTCTATGCTCCGAAGGATAAAGCACTGTCTTCTCATGGTTTAATCCTAGTGCAAGGATCGGGTGAATAACATGAACTGTAGCATTACGTATAGTAAGCACGAAGGCAGTAGCCATGTTAACAACGGGATCATAAGTAAAATTCACCAGGGTCCACCAAGACTGGAACTTCTTTTCAAAATCATTGGTATTGTCCCAGACTGCCTTTTGGACTTCAGCTGGAAAAATGCCTTCACTTCCTTCCCTAATGATCAAGGCAGCCATTGCCTGTAACCATAACTGTGCTTGCATACAACTAAGAGCTAAGGATACATTATCTTGTGCTCCTAATTTTTGCCATTCTGATGGTTTACATAAATAGTTACCATTTGTTCGCCAGATGACCATAACTGCTAACTTTCCATTAAAGTTCTTATCCTCTGTTGTTACGGCTTTAGTTCAAGGCCACCCTCCATTCTCTATTATCACAGAGGCACCTTCTTGAATCACAATTACAACTATAAGCCATAAAAACAAAACAATTCTATGAACAAATTTTCTGCCAACCATATTACCAAATACTCCCGACCATAATGTCCTCATTTTGTTCGACTAAGCTTTAGTTTCAGTTCATCGTCACCTGGTGTTACTTTCCAAGGAGCTCCTGGAGCCTTCTTCACTCGGGAATAGTGGATCCAAGTGGCTTGTTCTTTAATCTTGATAGCAGTGTAAGTTGTCAGCAACACTTGATATAGTCCATTCCATTTTTCCTCGAGGGGTTGTCCTGAAAAAGTCTTTATATATATATTCCCCAGGGTTAAAGGGGTGGATTGGTTGATCCAGCCCTCTAACCCTGGTCCCTAACACAAATTTATGTACTTTATTTAATTGTTTTTGAAGTTCAGTTATATAAGTATATAAATATTCTGATCCCAGCTGCATTAGATCATTTCCACTAAATAGAAATTGATATGGCCTTCCATACAAAATTTCAAAGGGGCTCAAATTCTCTTTTACTCTAGGTTTAACTCTAATTCTGAGTAATGCTAAAGGAAAGGATTGAAGCCATAACAAATTAGCTTCTTGTCCAATTTCAGCTATTTGTTGTTTAATCAAATGGTTCATTTTTCTACCTGTCCACTTGCCTGTGGTCTATAAGGAGTATGCAATTGCCAATCTGTCTTTAGAATCTTACTTATCTGTTGTACCACTTGCACACAAAAATGTGAACCTCTCTCAGAAGACATTGCTACTGAAATCCCAAAGCATGATATTATTTAATTTAACAAGACTTTAACCACTTCTCTTGCTTTGTTTGTTCGACAAGGAAGTTTCGGGCCATCCTGAAAACGTGTCAGTCAGAACCAGAAAATAACAATACCCCCCTTTTCTAGGGAGTTTCGAAAAAATCAATTTACCACTATGGTCCCAGATAAATTTCCTTTACTGATTATTCCAAATTTTATTCTATTCCTGGTATTGGGGTTATTAAATAAACAGATGCT
The DNA here is from genome assembly GCF_965140915.1 of Aythya marila. Taxonomy (NCBI): domain Eukaryota; kingdom Metazoa; phylum Chordata; class Aves; order Anseriformes; family Anatidae; genus Aythya; species Aythya marila. The sequence continues at coordinate 167,464 of NW_028137222.1, read as the reverse complement.
ACATTGTTGAGTTACTTGTTTTCCCCAATGTGTTTTATTGTGTTCCGTAAGAACTATGGGCCATGTCAAATTAGAGGGTATTATTACACAGTTATCTTTTAAATATACTCATCTATCTGGTTTCATTTTACCTTTCAAATGTTCATGTATATAGTTTGGATTTTACCGTCTGGTATTAAAGACGATGCCTTCACCTCAGTTATTTCAGCTGCCTGTTTAGCCTCCTGATCTGCCAATCGATTTCCAATTTCAAAGTCAGCGTTCCCTTTTGGTGTCCTTGACAATGCATGATAGCTACCTTTTCTGATTGTTTTACAGCCTCTAACAATTTTAAAATTTCTTCAGCATGTTTTATCTGTTTTCCCTGAGCGGTCAGCAATCCACGTTCTTTCCAAATTGCTCCATGAGCATGTACCACGCCGAATGCATATTTAGAGTCTGTCCAAATATTTATTTTCCTTCCTGCTGCCAGTTCCAGTGCTCGTGTAAGAGCAATTATCTCTGCTTTCTGGGCGGATGTCCCAGGGGGTAATGGTTTAGACTCGATTACCTGTTGAGCAGTTGTAACAGCATATCCTGCCTTACGTTGTCCTTGTTTTACAAAGGTGCTCCCATCAGTATACCAAGATTCATCAGCATCTTCTAAAGGTTCTTCCTTAAGATCGGGTCGACTAGAATACACAGTCTCCATTGTTTCTATACAATCATGAGTTATAGGTTCATCCAGAGTTCCGCTAAGGAAAGAAGCTGGATTTACGATGTTAGTGACCACAATTTCCACATCATCTTGTTCTACTAATATTGCTTGATATTTTAAAAATCTTTGTGGTGAAAGCCAATGATTTCCTTTTTGTTCCAAAACTGTTGAGACCGTATGGGAGACTAACACTGTCATTTTCTGTCCCATTGTAAACTTCCGAGCTTCTTGTATATTGATAACAACAGCTGCAACAGCTCGAAGGCATCCGGGCCATCCTTTACTTACTTCATCTAGTTGTTTAGAGAAGTAAGCTACTGCTCGTTTATAGGGACCCAGTCTTTGTGCTAGTACTCCCAAAGCTATCCCTTGTCTCTCATGAGAAAACAACCAAAAAGGTTTCGAGAGATCCGGTAATCCCAAAGCCGGAGCTTGCATCAATTCTCGTTTAAGTTGTTTAAAGGCGTTTCGTGCTTCTCCAGTCCAGACTAACTTTGACTGGTTAATCTTTATCAATTCATATAGAGGCTTTACCATTAGTCCATAATTATAAATCCAAAGGCGACACCAACCTGTCATTCCTAGAAAGGTTCGTAGCTCCTTTACCGTTTGGGGTTCTGGAGTCCGGCAAATGACTTCCTTACGTTCAGTTCCTAGTTCTCGCTGACCTCCCGAAATTCCAAATCCCAAGTAGGTCACGTGTTGTTGAACCAGCTGGACTTTCTGTTGAGAGACTTGATATCCATTTAAACCCAGAAAATTAAGGAGACTTATAGTCCATTGAATACAACTCTCTTTAGTCTCGGTAGCTATTAAGAGATCATCTACATATTGTAACAAAGCCCCTTCAGTGTCCGGAGGTATCCAAGTTTCAAGTTCCTTTGCTAATTGGTTTCCAAAAATAGTGGGGCTATTCTTGAATCCTTGTGGTAGCACTGTCCACGTTAACTGTGTCTTTCTGCCTGAGTCAGGGTTTTCCCATTCAAAGGCAAATAGGTTTTGGCTTTCAGTGGCTAAAGGTAGGCAGAAGAAGGCATCTTTTAAATCCAGTACGGTAAACCAGACTTGACTATTCCTTAATTTAGTCAGCAAAGTATAAGGGTTTGCCACTACTGGATGTATATCCTCAGTGATCTTATTTATGGCCCTCAGATCCTGAACTAGCCTATATCTTTTTCCATCTGCCTTTTTAATTGGCAATATGGGTGTACTATATTCTGATTCGCATTCAATCAATAATCCATACTGTAAAAATTGATCAATTATCTCTTTAATTCCTTTCCTATCTTCTATCCTCAAAGGATATTGATTAACCTTAACGGGTTTCTCTCCTGGCTTTAATTTAACAATTATTGGGGTCACATTTTTAGCTCTTCCAAGAACTTCAGTGGCCCAAACTCCTGGATATACTTTATTTATGATCTCTAAGGGTATTTCACTTTTAAGGTCTGTTTATATTAATGCCAGGCTTAACACATTTATTAGTTGTTCTTCTCCTATCCTTAATTCCATTTTCCCTTTTTCAAAGATAATTTCTGCTTCTAATTGTTCTAACAAATCTCAACCTAATAGAGATTTTGGAGATCCAGGTGGATATAAAAACCTATGTATCCCCATTTGTTTCCTGTTATAAATGAGGTCTGAATTTTGTAATATTTATAAAACAAATATTTCTAAAAGGTATATAAAAGGCAAGTAAACAGTGCTGGGTGTGCAGGGAGTCTACGCTCCACCAACACGCACACACAAACATCAAACGTTCTAAATACATGTATACAGAGTATACAGATATTATATATTATATATTATTATTGCAATATATTATATATATTATATATATTATATATTGGTTATATATTATATATTATTATTGCAGATTGTTATTATATAATATATATATCATATAATATACAATATACGATCACATATATATATATAATTATATATTATACATCACATATTATACATTATATATTGCTTTACATAATAACCCGAGTATGACTATACATACATACAATCAGGATAGGTAATAAACAATCCTTTAAGTTCCATAACTTAACAGTCTCTATTCTCCCAGCCTGTACTTTTCTAATGCCAGCACCAAAGGCTCAGTCAGGGACCAACTTAATTCCGTACCTTTTCCCTCCAAGATGCTGACAACATTCCATTCTATTTTCCTTCTCAAAAACAACATTGACTGTAGCAACGTATTATGGTTTAAGGCTCCATTAAAAGGCCACTTTTTTCCATATTACAACTTATAAAGCAGCCACCATTGATAACAATATTTTATCAGAGTTTTCTTATTTTCACCTCCACCTGGGACCCCTCCTATATCCTTCCAATGACTTAAAATACAGCCCAACGTACTTTTCTTAGGAATTTCACTGCTTTCTCGCCCCCCCATTTTCTAATTCACAATTTCAGAATATATGTATCACTTACAAAAATGTGGGCACGCAGGTATCTTTCAATAGCGATGTCACAAAACTACTATTATTACCAGGAGATATTGCCAAAGTCACAATAACAATAATCAGAGTCAAATTCCACATGCGATAGGTCAGAAAACCGAAATATGTAACACTGTAATGATATCTTTCTTATAACAACGTCACAAAACTTATTATTATCACCTAGAAAATAGCCAAAATCGCAGTAACAATAACCAGAGTTAAATACCACATTCCATGAGTCAGAAAACCAAAATAGGCAACATGATTCCAGATGGACCTTAAAGCGAGCTCTTTCCTTAAGGTCCCCAAATATACTTATGGTTCTTACCACTAAGTATATACCAAATACTGCCTTGCAGAAGATCACCTTCCGACTTACAGACAGTTCCAGATCCAGATGGACCTCAAGGTCCCCAGATATACTTGTGGTACTAACCACAAAGTATATACCAAATACTGTCCTGCAGAAGATCACCTTCCGACTTAACGGACAGTTCCAGACGACCGGTCTACCAGAAAACCAAACCAGAATAAAGAATATACTCACTTACAATGATGGGGTCCTTGTCTGCCTCCGCAGTGATCCAGTGAGTCGAGGAGTCCCTCCGGGAAATCCCGGGAGTACCCTAGGGAGTACTGTCCCCAGCGGGTCCTGCAGACTGGCAGAGAGGTTGTCCCATCTGGGGTGCCAAATTGATTTAAAGATCAAAGCCGAATTTCCTTAAGTGGTATATTCTTTATTGCAGCGCTGGATGCACGGGGGATCCTTCCGCCTATCGTGCATGTTTGAAGTGACAAACTATCTCGTATTTATACAGCGAAACAATGAATATTCAATTAGCACCTATACATATTCATTACCTAACCCCGCCTACCCTCGCTTCGTATGCTAATTAGCTTATCAGTCCTTGCGCTTGCGCAAAGCCTTCCAAGAATTGTGGGCCAGGGTCTCCAGGATGTGGGCAGTGGTCTTTGGGAGGAAGGCCGTAGGTCTTCCTCGTAATGCACTTTCTTAATCAGTTGTTTTCCAGGCTGTAAAAATGCTGAGTTGTCTTTCGGTTTAACTGGGGGTCGGCGGATAACAGGATGTCTCAGTTAACAGGACATAACAGACAGTTGACTCAAGTTATCTCAAGTCTCAGCCTGATTGAGTGTTAATGGATAATGGGGTGTTTTCAAATAACAAAATGCTTAAACGTAACAGAAGGTCTACGGATAACAAGATGTTGTTTACTTTGTCCTTGCTAACTTTTAATCACAAGTTCTATTCTATCCTAAAGTAAGTTTATACAATATCAATCCACAAGCTTTATTCTATCCTAAAGTGAGTTTATACTATATCACAGTAGCATTATTATTCGAGATTACAATGGCGGGTGTCCCACAAGCAGGAGGGTGCCTACTAATTCCATACACGGTTTATACACTTTTTTTTTCTGTCGAGGACCGGGACCCTCCCCTGTTTCCCCTTTAACTGTGCTATTCAAGGTTCATAATCTAGCTGGTGCTTCACAGAAAATACACAGCTGCTGGCCTGTTACAAGTCACATTTCTTTTGAGGTTTTTACTCTTTGAGGTGGTAATGTTTCTTACGCCGTGATTTCCACCTAATTGCTGTAAGGATTCTGGTTGTCTGCGTTTTACAAGGTTGTCTGTTATAATAAATAAAAGTCCCAAATAGGATTACAATCAAAGTTTACAATTCACTGAATGAATAGAGGTAAGCAAACAGTGCTGGGTACGCCAGGAGTCTCTGCTCCACCAAGACGCGCACCAGTTATACACCAGTTACCTCCCTTAAGGGATATAGAGAAGCCCTCTCAGATACATCCGTCCTACTTCTCCTGCATGCGGCCGGAGGTCGGTCTAATTCTGGTGCTGTTGGTGGTGGAAGCTGGGGCAACGGTGGTACTGGTGGCGATACCACAGCCACCGGAGGGGGAGCCGCCGGGGGTGGATTGTTAGGATATGGAGGTGGTAGCTTATCCAACGGCTCACGTTTATCTTCTTTTTCTTTTTCATGTTCTTCTTGTTCTTCAAATTTCTTACCTGCTTTTAGTGTAAATATTGAGGCTGGAAAAGGACCTGAAGTCTTCCTGATCCATAATCCTGCATAATCACTTTCTTCCTGGCTAAAAGGTTCCTTTGAATTAACATGGATATTTAAGGCCTGGCAAATCCAGTCTTCGAAGGATCCAAAAACAGGCCAAAAGACATGTAGTCTTAAAGGCTCCTTTGGCCATTCTGTCACACGATACTGGACCATTTTTAATTTACTTTTTCCTTTTCTGGGGTCCCTATCATTCCAATTTCGAATCGTTATTCCTAATGGACTTTCTGGTGGTATGACTGGTAATTTCTCCCTTTCTTCTGGTCTCTGGTCTTCGATTTTGTCTGACCCATCTAGGAATTTTACTCTGGCAATTCCCACAGCCCTTGGTTACCTTAGTAAGAGTGTCTTGCAGGGGGTCGAGGACCTATCACACACCCACAAATCCTATAGGAATCCCTTCGGTCCTTCACCGGCCACGTCCCTCGTGGGAGATTGAAAACGCGGTTAGAAGACCTTCACAATCGCTTCGGAACTAAGTTCCATCTCAGTCACACTCTTACACACACAGGCAACCGAACCCCACTCAACCGAACGGTATACGCTTTAAATGCTTACGACTCCGTCATCTTCGTTCGGATCTTCACACACACAATTATGGGCAAAATATAGTGCTGCAGCTGGCAAGGGAGCTGAAAAAAAGAATCAGAAACTTTGCTTACCTTTATTCAGGTTCAAGATGCCATTAGTTCCGACCTGACTCAAACAGCAGCCACCAAATGGTGGGGGTGCCTCTCCTAGATCAAACCAGAAATCAGGAACCAAAGCCCTCCCGGACGAGCGCCCTCTTGTAATAAATGACTGGGTCCCAAATAGGATTGCAATTGAAATTTACAATTTATTAAATGAATAGAGGTAAGCAAGCAGCGCTGGGTGCGCCAGGAGTCTCTGCTCCACCAAGACGCACACAAGTTACATCAGGCGGCTGGTTTTTATGCTGCTAGGCTAATACATATTCATTACTACTTCTACAAAAGGCAGGGTTATTCTAATTAGTTCCCAGAATCCAAACCCTCCCACTGGTGCAGGCGTTATCAGTCTCCGGTGGTCCCTCTGGGGGCCGCTCGTACTGAAGGCTCGTAGTCTTCCTCCCAGGCTTTTCTCTTGTCCATCTCCTTTGTCCATCTTGGCTGGATGGCAGACACTTGCATAGTGTCCCATGCAACAGTTGTAATAGTTAGCAGTTATTCTGAAACCCCTTTGTTCTCTTATCCCCTATTGACCCGAATTGATGGACCATTCCTTTGCAAGATTCAAGAACTATATATATTAACCACTCTGGTTTTCTCAGACTTTTCATCATATCATGCGGCCCTAGCATTGTTCCATATTGACACGAATCAGATGAACTCATTTCACACTGTTAAGCTGTCTTATCACTGCAAGCATATCTCAATACCACCTTCCTTCCCTCTACAGGATGTAACTGCGCAAAAACAACATTTTTATTCCCACAACCTTGATCCCCTTACCCTGAAATCCTTATTCCCCTTAAACCTAACAACTCTAACCACAACCCTAACCCTTATTATCAACCCCCTAACGCTAATGACACTGACCTTAATCCAAACCCCAAACTGCCCCTAACCCCAGACAACCAACAACGAAACACACACACACAAAGATGGAAACTACAAAAAAGGCAAAACCCACGATACAGGCCCCAAATCACAAATACGCAACCAAAATGCTACAGAAAAGCCCCAGATGCAGGCCCCAAATGCTACTGCTAGGCCTCAAAAGCTCAAGATGCATCCCAAAGCAAAAATGCAGGCCCCAAACGTTACAGAAAAGCCCCCAAACCCAGGCTGCACAAGTCTACAAGCAGGCCCCAAACTGCCAACAGAAGCAGGCACCAACCACACCCAGATGCAGACCCCAACTGCCCACAAGCAGCTCCTACCCCACCACCCCCTCCCAAGAACTGGACTCCACCCAGACACTGGCCCAAGACCCGGACCTGACCCCCGCCAACCCCCCTACCCTCCCCCCGACACAGGTGTACAAGCAGCTCACAACCCGCCCCTTCAGAGACCGGTCCCACTCCCCCCACCCCCCCCAAGACACGGGATGCAGAGGTGTACAACCAACTCCCAACTCCCTCCCCCTCAAAGGGAGGCCCCAAAGACCCCCAAATGGAGGCTCCTAGAGTGAACAAACAGCTCCCAACTTCCCCAGGCACAGGCCCCCCCCCCCAAACACAGGCCACAAAGGTGTATAAACAGCCCAGACCCCCCTCCAACACCATGGCCCCTATAGTGTACAAGCAGCTCCCAACCACCCACAGATGCAGGCCCCAACCCTTCTCAAAAGGGAGGCACCTAGAATGCATGAGCAACTCCCAACCAGCCTAAACATAGGTCCAAAAGTGCACAAGCAGCTCCCAACCCCCCTCAAATACAGACCCCAAAAGTGTACAAGTAGCTCCCCCCCAGAGACAGGACCCAAAGGTGTACAACCAGTTCCCAACACCCCTGAGACACAGGCCCCAACCGCCCCCCCAGACACAGCGACCCAAATTCTACAAGCAGCTCCCAACCCCTGCCAGGCAGGCCCCCTACCCTATACAAGCAGTTCCCAACCCTCCTCCCCCCCCCCCGCGAGGGAGGCCCCCAAGGCCCCCACAAACACAGGCCCCTACAGTGTACAGGCAGCTCCCAGCCACCCCCAGATGCTGGCCCCAAAGTTGTACAAACAGCTCCCAGCCACCCTGCAGAAACAGATTCCTACATTGTACAAGCAGTTCCCAGCCCGCTAGACACAGGCCCTGACCCCCCACACATGCAGGCCCCAAAGGTGTACAAGCAGCTCCCACCCCTCCCCCAGACGCAGGTCCCAAGCCCCCCCCCCCAAACACAGGCCCCTACAACCAGCACCCAACCCCCTACCCCCGATGCCAGGCCCAAAGGTGTAGAAGCAGCTCCAAACCTCCTCCCTCAACCCAGGCTCCAACAGTGTACAAGCACCTCCCAACCAACCCTCCCCTTCCCCCCCCCCCCCCCCCCGCCCCCCGACACAGGCTCCAAAGGAATACAAAGAGCTCCCACCCCTCCCCCAGATGCTGGTCTCAACCCCCCCCCCGCCCCCAGAAGCAGGCCCCAAAGGTGTAGAGTCAGCTCCCAACCCCCTCAATGCCGGCCCCAAGGGTCTACAAGCAGCTCCCCCCTTGCCCCCAGATACCGGCCCCCAGACACAGACCCCAAAAGCCTAATCACAGGCCCTGAACTCTAGAGGCAGGCTCCAAAACCCAGGACAAAGCCCCAGTGGTTCGAGACAGGGCCCAAATCCCAGACACAGGCCCCAAACGCTAAACATATGCCAAAAAAAGTATTAGTGCTGGTGCCAAATGTTACAGACAGGCCCAAAAGCCCGAGATGCTCAAGGCTGAGACGTAACTTGGCTTTCTGAATTACTGGAAAGCAGCTTTCATTCTCAGATAATTGTGTGCAGGCTAGATAGGATGGGGCTTCAGGCACCTCTTCACCTGAGGAAACACACTGCCATCAGGCACCGCTGTGCCAGACAAGCTTGTTCTGCTAGAACACCCTACTCAGATGCACTGTGGCATTCAAGTGAACTGCTTTCATGCAAATATAACGACTGATGTTACAACCCACCTTGCCTGTGGCACCTGATGAACAGAAGAGTAAGCCACCGCAGCGCTTCAAAACCATCCCTGCACGTGCCGCTCCTTGTCGCTCTCTGGCCTTATCTCATATCCTTATCCACTTCTGTGGAGAGCCTGCCACGGCACCTGCAAAGCAAGACGGACACCTTTCATAGTCACCTTGTGCTACTTGGTCGTTCTGCTCCAACCCAGCTCATGACCAGCCCCTCTTCTTACACAGCTCTTCAGAGTGCAGTTTGCTCCTTTGAGCCTGTGCGAGACACCTGTGAAAGAAAAAGAAACACATAGGCCGATGCAGCATCCAAAGACACAGCACAACTAGGTAAGTTACTCTCATCTGCTCCCTTACCTCTGCCGCTTACCAGCCCCCGAGGCAGATGCTTCAATCTACCCTCTTCAAACAGCTACAACACCTCTAAAAGACAGAGGGGATGCTTAGAGGAACAGTGAGACCTACAACACAACAACTGCTACATCTGTTCCTCACTCACCTTGCCAGAGGCAGCTCTGCGTGTGACGTCCCAGGTTGTACACTGCGTTACCTAACCCTTACCGTAACCCTTACCCTAACCCTTCTCACCCTTACCATTACCCAAATCCTTACCTTTACTTTTTCCTTACCCTTACTCTTTCCTTTAACCATAACCTTACCCTTACCCTATACCTTACTCCAACCCTTCCCCTTACCTTCCCCTTCCCCTTACACTTAACCTAACCCTTACCCTTCTGCTTTCCCTAAAACATATCCTAACACTTTCCCTTACCCTTAAACTTACACTAACCCTTTCTATTACCCTTACACTTACTCTTGCCCTAATCCTTGCTTGCACCCTTACACTTATCCTAACCCTTACCCTTACCCTTACTCTAACCCTTACCCTGACCCGTACCCTTACCCTTACCCTTAACCTAAGCCTAAACCTTAAACCTTACTTTAAAGCTTACCCTTTCTGCTACACTTACCCTTAGCCTAAATCTAAACCTTACACTTACTCTTAGCATAACCCTCACCCTTACCATTACCCATACCCTTATCCTTACCCTAACCCTTACCTTTACACTTACGGTTACCATTAACCTTACACTTACCCTAACACTTATCCTGAACCTAACCCTTACCCTAAACCTTACCCCAACCCTTACCCTGACCCTTACATTAACCCTAACCCTTACCCTAAACCTTACACTTACTCTTAACATTAACCTTACCCTTAACCTTAAGCTAATACTTAACCTTACGTTTTTCTCACCCTAACCCTATAATTAACCATAACCATTACGCTAACACTTAACCTTACCCTTAAAATAAGCCATACAACAACACTTAAATGTACACTTACGCTTAAACTTACCCTAACAATTACTCGTACAATTAAAATATTAATTAATTAAATTAAAAAAATTTAATTTAAAATTAATTGAATTAAAAAATTAAAATACTCTTATCCTTATACCTTATCCTTAACCCTCACCCTTATCATTACCAATACCCTTACTCTCACACTTATTCTTATACATACAACTTACCCTTTTCCTAACACTTAACCCTAACCTAACTCTAACCCTAAACCTTACCTGAACCCTTTCCAGGATGCTTACATTAACCCTTACCCTTAACCTAAACCTTACACTTGCTCTTAACCTTAACCTAATACTTACCTTTTCGTTTTCCTCACACTAACCCTAAAATTAACCCTAACCATTACCCTAACAGTTACCCCTAACATAACCCTTACTCTAACACTTACAGTGACCCGTACACTTACACATACCCTTACACTTACTCTTACCCTAACCCTTACCCTTACCCTTACCATAACCCCTACTCTAACACATACTTCTACCCGTACCCTTACCCTTACTGTTACCCTAACCCTTACCCTTACCTTACCCTATCCCTATCCCTTACCCTATCCCTTACCCTATCCCTTACCCTTAACCTAACCCTAAACCTTACCCTTATCCTAACACTTACCCTTACCGTAAACCTTACCCTTTCTGCTACACTTACCCTTAGCCTAAATCTAAACCTTACACTTACCCTTAGCCTAACCCTCACCCTTACCATTACCCATACCCTTATTCTTACCCTTACCCTAACCCTTACCTTTACACTTACGGTTACCATTAACCTTACTCTTACCCTAACACTTACCCTTAACCTAACCCTTACCCTAAACCTTACCCCAAACCTTACCCTGACCCTTAAACTAACCCTAACCCTTACCCTAAACCTTACACTTACTCTTAACCTTAACCTTAGCTGTAACCTAATACTTACCCTTACGTTTCCCTCACCCTAACCCTAAAATTAACCCTAAACATTACCCTAACACTTGACCTTACCCTAACCCTAAAATTACTCGTACAATTACCCTTACCCTTACCCTTAACCTAAGCCGAAACCTTACAGTAAACCTTACCCTTTCTGCTACACTTACCCTTAGCCGAAATCTAAACCTTGCATTTACCCCTACTGTAACCCTCACCCTTATCATTACCAATACTCTTACCCTTACCCTTACCCTAACCCTTCTCCTTACACTTACTGTTACCTTTAACATTACCCTTACCCTAACACTTACACTTATCCTTATCCATGCCCTTACCCTTGCCCTAATCTTTACCCTTAACCTAACCCTAACCCTAAACCTTACCCCAACCCTTACCCTGAACCTTACATTAACCCTAACCCTTACCCTAAAACTTACACTTACTCTTAACCTTACCCTTAACCATTACACTAACACTTACCCTTACGTTTCCCTCACCCTAACCCTAAAATTAACCCTAACCATTACCCCAACACTTACCCTTACCCTAACCCTAACCGTAACTCTAACCCTTACTCTAACCCTTACCCTGACCCGTACCCTTACACTTACCCTTACCCTAACCCTTACCCTTACCATAACCCATACCCTAACACGTACTTGTAGCCTTAACCTTACCGTTCCCCTTACCCTTACCTTTACTGTCTCCGTTACCCTTACACTTACACTTAACATAAACCTTAACCTTAACCTAAACCTTATCATAAGCCATACAACAACACTTACATGTACACTTACGCTTGCACATACCCTAGCAATTACTCGTACAATTACTCTTAACCTTACTATTAAGCTAACCCTAAACCTTACCCTTATCCTAACACTTACCCTTATCCTAAACCTTACCCTTTCTGCTACACTTACCCTTTGCCTAATTCTAAACCTTACCCTAACCCTCACCCTTACCTAAATCTAACCATTACCCTAACCTTCACTCTTACCCTTACCATTATACTTACTTTTACCCTTAAACTAAACCTTACCCCAACCCTTACCCTGACCCTTACATTAACCCTTACCCTAACCCTAACCCTTACTCTAACCCTAACCCTTAACCTAAACCTTACACTTAATCTTAACTTTAACCTTACCCTTAAACTAATACATACCCTTACGTTTCCCTCACCATAACCCTAAAATTAACCGTAACCATTACCCTAACACTTATCCTTACCGAACCCTAACCCTAACCCTTACTCTATCTTTTACCCTGACCCGGACCCTTAGACTTCCCCTTCCCCTTCCCCTTACTCTTCCCCTTACCCTAACCCTTACCCTTACACTTACGGTTACCATTAACCTTACCCTTACCCTAACACCCTTACCCTATCCCTTACACTTATCCTTATCCATACAACTTACGCTTACCCTGACACTTAACCTTACCCTAACCCTAACCCTTACTCTTACCATTACCCTGACCCTTACCCTTACACTTACCCTAATTCTTACCCATACCATAACCCATACCCTAACACATATTTGTACCCTTAACCTTACCGTTACCCTTAACCTTACCCTTACCCTTACTCTATCCCTTACCCTTACGCTTACCCTTAACATAAACCTTACCCTTGACCTTACCCTTACCATAAGCCATACAACAACACTTACATGTACACTTACGCTTACACTTACCCTAGCAATTACTCGTAAAATTACCCTTAACCTTACCCTTACCAAACCATTACCCTTGTTCTTAACCTAACCATAAACATTAAGGATAAGCTAAAGGGTCACCCTTAAGGTTAACGTTATCCTAACTCTTACACTTAAGTGGGTAAGTGGAAGTGTAAGGGTACAGTTCAGGGTAAGCGTTAGAGTAAGGGTAAGTGTTAGGGTAATTGTTAGGCTAATTTTAGGTTTAGGGTGAGGGAAACATAAGGGTAAGTATTAGGTTAAGTTTAAGGATAAGGTTAAGAGTTATGGTAAGGGTTCGGTTTAATGTAAGGGTAAGGGTTTGGGAAACGTTTAGGATAAGGGTAAGATAAGGGATAATGGTAAGGGTCAGGATGATGTTTAGTGTAAGGGTTAGATTTAGTTAAGGGTAAGGGTTAGTGTAAGTTTAAGAGTAAGGGTAAGTGTAAGGGTATGTGTAAAAGTACGGGTAATTGTAAGGGTTAGGGTAAGGGTAAGAGTAAGGGTATTGGTAATGATAAGGGTGAGGGTTACAGTAAGGGTAAGTGTAAGGTTTAGATTTAGGCTAAGGGTAAGTGTAGCAGAAAGGGTAAGGTTTACTGTAAGGTTTAAAGTTTCGGCTTAGGTTAAGGGTAAGGGTAATTGTACGAGTAAATGCTAGGGTAAGTGTAAGCGTAAGTGTACATTTAAGTGTTGTTGTATGGCTTATGGTAAGGGTAAGGTCAAGGGTAAGGTTTATGTTAAGGGAAAGCGTAAGGGTAACGGATAGAATAAGGGTAAGTGTAACGGTTAAGTGTTAGGGTAATGGTTAGGGTTAATTTTAGGATTAGGGTGAGAAAAATGTAAGGTTAAGTACTAGCTTAAGGTTAAGGGTAAGGTTAAGGTTAAGAGTAAGTGTAAGGTTTAGGTTAAGGGTTAGTGTTAATGTAAGGTTCAGGGAAAGGTTTGGGGTAAGGTTTAGGGTTAGGTTCAGCTTAAGGGTAAGGGTTGGGGTAAGGTTAAGGGTATGGATAAGGAAAAGTGTAAGGGATAGGGTAAGGGTAAGGGTTAGCGTAAGGGTAAGATTAATGGTAAAGTGTTGTTGTATGGCTTATTGTAAGGGTAAGGTTAAGTGTTAGCGTAATGGTTATGGTTAATTATAGGGTTAGGGTGAGAAAAACGTAAGGTTAAGTATTAGCTAAAGGTTAAGGGTAAGGTTAATGTTAAGAGTAAGTGTAAGGTTTAGGGTAAGGGTTAGGGTTAATGTAAGGGTCAGGGTAAGGGTTGGGGTAAGGTTTAGGGTAAGGTTTAGGTTCAGGATAAGTGTTAGGGTAAGGGTAAGGTTAAGGGTAAGGGTAATGGTATGAATAAGGGTAAGGGTAAGGGAAATGGTACGCGTCAGGGTAAGGGTTAGAGTAAGGGTTTGAGTAAGGGTAAGGGTAAGGGTTAGGATAAGTGTAAGGGTGTAAGCAAGGATTAGGGCAAGAGTAAGTGTAAGGGTAATAGAAAGGGTTAGGGTAAGTTTAAGGGTAAGGGAAAGTGTTAGGATATGTTTTAGGGGAAGCAGAAGGGTAAGGGTTAGGTTAAGTGTAAGGGGAAGGGGAAGGTAAGGGGAAGGGTTGGAGTAAGGTATAGGGTAAGGGTAAGGTTATGGTTAAAGGAAAGAGTAAGGGTAAGGAAAAAGTAAAGGTAAGGATTTGGGTAATGGTAAGGGTGAGAAGGGTTAGGGTAAGGGTTACGGTAAGGGTTAGGTAACGCAGTGTACAACCTGGGATGTCACACGCAGAGCTGCCTCTGGCAAGGTGAGTGAGGAACAGATGTAGCAGTTGTGTTGTAGGTCTCACTGTTCCTCTAAGCATCCCCTCTTTGTCTTTTAGAGGTGTTGTAGCTGTTTGAAGAGGGTAGATTGAAGCATCTGCCTCGGGGGCTGGTAAGCGGCAGAGGTAAGGGAGCAGATGAGAGTAACTTACCTAGTTGTGCTGTGTCTTTGGATGCTGCATCGGCCTATGTGTTTCTTTTTCTTTCACAGGTGTCTCGCACAGGCTCAAAGGAGCAAACTGCACTCTGAAGAGCTGTGTAAGAAGAGGGGCTGGTCATGAGCTGGGTTGGAGCAGAACGACCAAGTAGCACAAGGTGACTATGAAAGGTGTCCGTCTTGCTTTGCAGGTGCCGTGGCAGGCTCTCCACAGAAGTGGATAAGGATATGAGATAAGGCCAGAGAGCGACAAGGAGCGGCACGTGCAGGGATGGTTTTGAAGCGCTGCGGTGGCTTACTCTTCTGTTCATCAGGTGCCACAGGCAAGGTGGGTTGTAACATCAGTCGTTATATTTGCATGAAAGCAGTTCACTTGAATGCCACAGTGCATCTGAGTAGGGTGTTCTAGCAGAACAAGCTTGTCTGGCACAGCGGTGCCTGATGGCAGTGTGTTTCCTCAGGTGAAGAGGTGCCTGAAGCCCCATCCTATCTAGCCTTGATTCAAAGATCGAAGCCGAAATTCCTTTAAGTGGTATATTCTTTATTGCTGCGCTGGATGCACGGGGGATCTCTCCACCTATCGTGCATACCCAAAGCAGAAAGCAGTCTTGAATTTATACAATCAATCTATCAATATTCTACAAGCACCTATACATATGCATTACCTATCCCCGCCTTCCCTCGCTTCTCATGCTAATTAGCCTTTTGGCACCTTGCTCCTGCACAGAGCCTTCCAAGAATTGTGGGCAGGGGTCTTTGGGACGTGGGCAGGGGTCTTTGGGAGGAAGACCCCGAGTCTTCCTCACAGTGTACTTTTCACCTTTGGTCAGGAATCTGCTGAATTGGCATGTTTCTTAATTGCAAGAGCTGGTTGTTGCCAATTCTCCCGTTTGTTGTATCTTTATAATGAATTCCAATGTCCAGTTTCGAGAGTTATAGTCCTTACATTCGTTTCTCTGTCCGCCTGCCGCTTCCTTATCATGAGTTCCAGTGTCTTGTTTCGAGATATACAGTCCTTGTCTGGGGATTGTCCTTGCCTCCCCAATACCTCCTTAATCAATCCCCCCTTTTCTTTTCCCATGCAAATTCTTTTGCATCAGATACTTTCTTTATTTACAGTAACACAACAAAGCAGGCATCTAAACAACATGCACACAAATATTCCTAACACTACTAATACGATTAGAGCAATGAATACTTGTTTCAACCATTGGAAATTGGGCAACCAGGAGGTTAACTTAGTCCATAGTTCACTAAAACTCCATGAAAGATCATCTTTACTGATCTCATGTAGGATCCTGGTCTGCTTCCATATTTCTTCCAGGTCGGTAGAGATCCTTCCACTCTGATCTACATACATACAACAACTTGTGTTTATTACTGTACAGACTCCCCCTTGAGTGGCCAGTAACAAGTCTAGGGCCATCCGATTTTGGAATACTACCTGTGATAAACTAGGTATCTCTTCTTGTTGAGCCTTTATAGCATCCAGAATTTTGTTTTCTAACTTCTCTATAATTGCAGAAATATTAACTATTGCCTTTTCCAATTCACTCACTCCTAACCATGGGATAAACCATCGCACAAAACTATGAAAAGGGGTGTGTCTCTCTATCAATGGATTGTTAATTTTTCGTCTGATTCTCCGCATATGAGTTCTCAAGTAACCTCGAGGCACTACATCATGTACTGTCATATTGGGGACTACCGCTCCAAGAGTGCAAGTTCCCTTCCAATTCTCAGGCAAGACCTTACGGGCTGTATCATTGCATAGCCAATACCACCCTTTTCCTTCTGGAACCGTCCAGCTGGTTGAATTTGCCCAGCCGCTAGTCGTACTAATATCAATTGTTCAATTACAAGATGTCTGATTTCCCACATAAGTAGTATCCGTATTTATACAATGCTGTTTTCCTATACCCTTAGGCAGGTTACACCTTTGTACACACACATAATAGGATTCTAACGGCATGAAGCTACTCACTTCTAGTTCCAAAACTGCTTAATATTTTCGACCCCAAGATGTGTTTTCCCACAAATTAGTCCAAGATAAGTTTGCAGGCAAGGGAATCCCAATTAACGATACACCCTTATTCCCATGCTGTGGCAGATGGGTGCATACCCAACAGTTCGTCTTATTAGTTACTTGAGAAATTGTTTGTATTAAGGTCAGGTGTAAGTTCTCATCCCAAGTTGCCCACCCCAAATCCGAGAACCGCACCCCTGCAATCATTAGGATCTGGAAAACCGTAATTTTGTTGGTCCAATTGGAGTGGTGGTCCATATCCTCGCCGGGGCCTTCTTCACCCTTGAATTGTGGATCCAAGCTGCTTGCTTCTTAATCTTAATGGCGGTGTGTGTTGTCAGTAATACTTGGTGTGGTCCCATCCACTTTCCTTCCATTTTTCCTGCACGGGTTGTCCTGAAAAAGTCTTTATATATATATAATCCCCGGGCTTAAAGGGGTGGATTGGTTGATCCAACCCTCTAGCCCTGGTCCCTAAAACAAATGTATGTACTTTATTTAATTGTTTCTGAAGTTCAGTTATATAAGCATATAAATATTCTGATCCTAACTGCGTTAGGTCCTCTCCACTAAATAGAAATTGCTATGGCCTTCCATATAAGATTTTGAAGGGACTCAAATTTCCTTTTATTCTAGGTTTAACTCTAATTCCAAGTAATGCTAAAGGGAGGGATTGAGGCCATGACAAATTAGCTTCTTATCCAATTTTAGCTATTTATTGTTTAATTAAATGGTTCATTTTTTCTACCTGTCCACTTGCCTGTGGTCTATAAGGAGTATGCAGTTGCCAATCTATCTTTAGAATCTTACTTATCTGTTCTACCACTTGTGCACAAAAATGTGAAACTCTATCAGAAGACATTGCTACTAGAATCCCAAAGCATGGTATTATTTCATTTAACAAGACTTTAACCACTTCTCTTGCTTTGTTTGTTCGACAGGGAAAGGCTTCAGGCCTTCCTGAAAACGTGTCAGTCAGAACCAGTAAATAATGATACCCCCCTTTTCTAGAGAGTTCTGAAAAATCAATTTGCCACTGTTGCCCCGAATAATTTCCTTTACCGATTATTCCAAATTTTATTCTATTCTTGGTATTGGGGTTATTGTGTAAGCAAATGCTACATTGTTGAGTTACTTGTTTTATCATATCGTCCCACTAATGTCTGACTCGGGCTCTTATGCAGTGTGCCAGCTCCCCAGTGCGTTTTATTGTGTTCTGTAAGAACTATGGGCCATGTCAAACTAGAGGGTATTACTATGGGGTTATCTTTTAAATATACTCATCCATCTGGTTTCATTTTACCTTTCAAATCTTCAATTAATTTTAAGTCTTCTTTTGTATAATTTGGATATAGTTTGGATTTTGGTATCAAAGACAATGCCTTCACCTCAGTTATTTCAGCTGCCTGCTTAGCCTCTGCCAATCGATTTTCCAATTTCAAAATCGGTGTTCCCCTTTTGGTGTCCCTGACAATGCATGATAGCTACCTTTTCTGGTTGTTTTACAGCCTCTAACAATTTTAAAATTTCTTCAGCATACTTTGTGTTTTCACTGAGCGGTCAGCAATCCATGTTCTTTCCAAATTGCTCCATGAGCATGTACCACGCCGAATGTATATTTAGAATCTGTCCAAATATTTACCCTTTTTCCCGCTGCCAGTTCCAATGCTCTCGTGAGAGCAACTATCTCCGCCTTTTGAGCTGATGTTCCAGGGGGTAAAGGCTTAGACTCGATTACCTGCTGAGTAGTTGTTATAGCATATCCAGCTTTACGTTGTCTTTGCGTAACAAAACTGCTCCCATCCGTGAACCAAGTTTCTTCCGCGTCTTCCATGGGCTCCTCCTTAAGGTCTGGTCGGCTGGAATACACAGTCTCTAGAGTTTCTAAACAATCGTGAATCACAGCTTGTGCCGGAGCATCACTAAGAAAAGAGGCTAGATTCACAATATGAATTATCACAATTGCCACGTCGTCCTGTTCTACCAATATTGCTTGATATTTCAAAATCATCAATTCTTGTTTAAGTTGTTTAAAGACTTTTTGTGCTTCTCCAGTCCAGACTAACTTTGACTGGTTAATCTTTATCAATTCACATAGAGGCTTTACCAATAGTCCATAATTATAAATCCAAAGGCGACACCAACCTGTCATTCCTAAAAAGCTTTGTAGCTCCTTTACCATTTGAGGTTCTGGAGTCCGGCAAATGACTTCCTTATGTTCAGTTCCTAGTTCTCGTTGTCCTTCCGAAATGTCAAATCCCAGATAGGTCACACTTTGTTGAGCCAGCTGGACTTTCTGTCAAGAGACTTGATATCCATTTAAACCCAGAAAATTAAGACGACTTATAGTCCATTGAATCCAACTCCCTTTAGTCTCGGTAGCTATTAAGAGATCATCTACATACTACATATTGTAACAAAGCACCTTCAGTGTCCGGAGGTATCCATGTTTCGAGTTCCCTTGCTAATTGGTTTCCAAAAATAGTGGGGCTATTCTTGAATCCTTGAGGTAGTAATGTCCACGTAAGCTGCGTCTTTCTGCCTGAATCGGGATTTTCCCATTCAAAGGCGAATAGGTTTTGGCTTTCTGTGGCTAAGCCTAGGCAGAAGAAGGCATCTTTTAAATCCAGTACGGTAAACCAGACTTGACTATTCTTTAATTTAGTCAGCAAAGTATAAGGGTTTGCCACTACTGGATGTATATCCTCAGTGATTTTATTTATGGCCCTCAAATCCTGAACTAGCCTATAGCTTTTTCATCTGCCTTTTTAATTGGCAATATGGGTGCATTGGATTCTGATTCGCATTCAATCAATAATCCATACTGTAAAAATTGATCAATTATCTCTTTAATTCCTTTCCTATCTTCTGTCCTCAAAGGATATTACTTAACCTTAATGGGTTTCTCTCCTGGCTTTAATTTAATAATTATTAAGGTCACATTTTTAGCTCTTCCAGGGACTTCGGTAGCCCAAACTCCTGGACATACTTGATCTGTGATCTCTAAAGGTATTTCACTTTTAGGGTCAGTTTGTATTAGTGCCAAGCTTAACACATTTATTAGTTGTTCTTCTCCTGTTCTTAATTCCATTTTCCCTTTTTCAAAGACAATTTCTGCTCCTACTTGCTCTAATAAATCTCTACCTAAGAGTGCCCATGAGGAGCTAGGCATAGATAAAAATCTGTGTATGCCCCATTGTTTCCCTAACTTGTACTTCAAAGGTTCACAAAAATAAGCCTTTTCGGTTACACCTTGTCCTGGTTTCAGTTAGAACAGAGTTAATTTTCTTCCTAGTAGCTGGGAGAATGCTATGTTTTGGCTTAGGATGAGAAGAGTGCTGATAACACCCCGATGTTTCAATTGTTGCAGAGCAATGCTTATACCAAGCCAAGGACATCTCAGCTTCTTGCTCTGTCCTGCCAACAGGCAGGCTGGGGGTGCAGTAAGAGCTGGGAGGGGACAGACCCAGGACAGGTGACCCAAACTAGCCAAAGGGGTATTCCATAGCATCTGACGTCAGGCTAAACAATACATAGGGGTGGCTAGCCAGGGGGAGGGGGCCGGACTGCTCGGGGTTAGGCTGGGCATCGGTCAGCGGGTGGTGAGCAATTGCATTGTGCATCACTTGTTTGTACACATTATTAGTAGTGGTACTATTATCATCATTGTATTATTATTATTATTATTATTATTATTATTATTATTATTATTATTATTATTATTATTATTATTATTTTGTCTTATTAAACTGTCTTTATCTCAACTCACGGGCTTCACTTTCCATTTCTCTCCCCCGTCCCAGAGAGGGAGGGGGAGGGTGAGCGAACAGCTGCGTGGTGTTTAGCTGCCGGCCGGGTTAAACCACGACACACCTTTTACCCTAACATAATAATTCTGTGAAGGCATTAATGCTTGATTTAGAACTGAATACGTTGCCCCATAGCAATAAGAAATTTCACTTCCATTCCTCCCCTAGCTTCATTATAACCAGTGGAGGATCCGCTAGGGTAGATTCCCCAGGTCCCCGTTATTCCTGTTGAAATCAGGGGTTGATTACCCTAGGAAAAGGCTAGTCAATTTGTCCTCCAAAGCCAGGTCCAAACCGTTTTGTTTTATTTATTTATTTATTTATTTATTTATTTATTTTCATTACATTTCAGACTTGGTCCAAAAATTCCATAGGGCTTTCTTTTAGACCTTGTTGGAAGCATATTCTCAATTCCCAATTCATCCAGGTTTTAGTATTTACTTAACCGTTCATGATTTTCAGGATGATTCGGGTCTTAGTGGGGGTCGGTCAGGGGAATGCAATTGTCCACAGTTCCCTGAACGGTCCCATCAGCAATCTGAGCTCGCACATGAACTCAGGTTGTTTTAAGAGTTGACTGATTTTCTGTTTCTGTGACAACTCTCTCGGACCCATCATGGTCCCTTTGCCCTAAAGGGCTAACACCCATGATTTTAAGATCTCTGCCTCGGGCAGAGGCAGAACTATTAACATTCCTACATCCTCTTTCCCTGCTCATTCAACTTCAAACACCTTTAACACTTTCAACAACCCTTTTAACACTTCCTTTATCTTTCTCCAGCCTGTACTTCTCTAATGCCAACATCAAAGGTTCAGTCAGGGGCCAACTTAATTCCGTACCTTTTCCCACCAAGATGCTGAAACATCAGTATACAACATTTCATCCTGTTCTGCTTCTCAAAAAACAACATTAACTGTAGCAAAATATTATAGTTTAAAGTTCTATTTAGGGGCCACTTTTCTCCACATTCCAGCTTATAAAGCGGCCACCACTGATTACGATATTTTATCAATGTTTTCCTGTTCACACTTCCACCGGCAGATCCTCCAATATCTTTCCAGTGACTTAAAACACATCCTAACACACTTTTCTTAAAATTTCACTGCTTGTTTGCCCCCCCAGTTTCCAGTTTACACTTTCAGAATACACATGTTACTTACAAAAGCGTATCACAAAACGTATCACTCACAAAAATATGGGCACGCAATATCTTTCAGTAGCGATGCCACAAAACTACTATTACCAGCAATATTGCCAAAATCACAGTAACAATAGTCAGAGTCAAATTCCACATGCGATAAGTCAGAAAACCGAACTGTGTAACACCGTAACGATATATTTCTTATAACAATGCCACGAACCTACTATTACCACCAGGAAAATAGCCAAAATCGCAGTAACAATAACCAGAGTTAAATACCATACTCCATGAGTCAGAAAACCGAAATAGACAACACAATTCCAGATGGACCTTAAAGCGAGCTCCTTCCTTAAGGTCCCCAAACATGTACTTATGGTGCTAACCACAAAGTATATACCAAACACTGCCTCGCAGAAGATCACCTTCTGACTTACAGACAGTTCCAGATGACCGGTCTACCAGAAAACCAAACCAGAATAGAGAATATACTCACTTACAATGATGGGGTCCTTGTCTGCCTCCGCAGTGATCCGGTGAGTCGAGGAGTCCCTCCGGGAAATCCCGGGGGTACCCTAGGGAGTCCTGTTCCCAGCGGGTCCTGCGATCCGGCAGAGAGGTTGTCCCATCTGGGTCGCCAAATTGATTCAAAGATCGAAGCCGAAATTCCTTTAAGTGGTATATTCTTTATTGCTGCGCTGGATGCACGGGGGATCTCTCCACCTATCGTGCATACCCAAAGCAGAAAGCAGTCTTGAATTTATACAATCAATCTATCAATATTCTACAAGCACCTATACATATGCATTACCTATCCCCGCCTTCCCTCGCTTCTCATGCTAATTAGCCTTTTGGCACCTTGCTCCTGCACAGAGCCTTCCAAGAATTGTGGGCAGGGGTCTTTGGGACGTGGGCAGGGGTCTTTGGGAGGAAGACCCCGAGTCTTCCTCACAGTGTACTTTTCACCTTTGGTCAGGAATCTGCTGAATTGGCATGTTTCTTAATATCAAGAGCTGGTTGTTGCTAATTCTCCCGTTTGTTGTATCTTTATAATGAATTCCAATGTCCAGTTTCGAGAGTTATAGTCCTTACATTCGTTTCTCTGTCCGCCTGCCGCTTCCTTATCATGAATTCCAGTGTCTTGTTTCGAGATATACAGTCCTTGTCTGGGGATTGTCCTTGCCTCCCCAATACCTCCTTAATCAGCCTGCACACAATTATCTGAGAATGAAAGCTGCTTTCCAGTAATTCAGAAAGCCAAGTTACGTCTCAGCCTTGAGCATCTCGGGCTTTTGGGCCTGTCTGTAACATTTGGCACCAGCACTAATACTTTTTTTGGCATATGTTTAGCGTTTGGGGCCTGTGTCTGGGATTTGGGCCCTGTCTCGAACCACTGGGGCTTTGTCCTGGGTTTTGGAGCCTGCCTCTAGAGTTCAGGGCCTGTGATTAGGCTTTTGGGGTCTGTGTCTGGGGGCCGGTATCTGGGGGCAAGGGGGGAGCTGCTTGTAGACCCTTGGGGCCGGCATTGAGGGGGTTGGGAGCTGACTCTACACCTTTGGGGCCTGCTTCTGGGGGCGGGGGGGGGGTTGAGACCTGCATCTGGGGGAGGGGTGGGAGCTCTTTGTATTCCTTTGGAGCCTGTGTCGGGGGGCGGGGGGGGGGGGGGGGGGGAAGGGGAGGGTTGGTTGGGAGGTTCTTGTACACTGTTGGAGCCTGGGTTGAGGGAGGAGGTTTGGAGCTGCTTCTACACCTTTGGGCCTGGCATCAGGGGTAGGGGGTTGGGTGCTGGTTGTAGGGGCCTGTGTTTGGGGGGGGGCTTGGGACCTGCGTCTGGGGGAGGGGTGGGAGCTGCTTGTACACCTTTGGGGCCTGCATGTGTGGGGGGTCAGGGCCTGTGTCTAGCGGGCTGGGAACTGCTTGTACAATGTAGGAATCTGTTTCTGCAGGGTGGCTGGGAGCTGTTTGTACAACTTTGGGGCCAGCATCTGGGGGTGGCTGGGAGCTGCCTGTACACTGTAGGGGCCTGTGTTTGTGGGGGCCTTGGGGGCCTCCCTCGCGGGGGGGGGGGAGGAGGGTTGGGAACTGCTTGTATAGGGTAGGGGGCCTGCCTGGCAGGGGTTGGGAGCTGCTTGTAGAATTTGGGTCGCTGTGTCTGGGGGGGGGGGTTGGGGCCTGTGTCTCAGGGGTGTTGGGAACTGGTTGTACACCTTTGGGTCCTGTCTCTGGGGGGGGAGCTACTTGTACCCTTACCATAAGCCGTACTCTAACACATACTTCTACCAGTACCCTTACCCTTACCGTAACCCTTACCTTTACCCTTAATCTTACCCTTACCAAAGCATTACCCTTACCCTTAACGTAAGCCTAAACCTTAACCTTATCCTTACACTTACACTTACCGTAACCCTTACCCTTTCTGCTACACTTACCCTTAGCCTAAATCTAAACCTTACACTTACCCTAACCCTAACACTTACCCTTACCATTACCCATATACTTACTCTTACCCTAACCCTAAATCTTACCCAAACACTTACCCTGACCCTTACATTAACCCTAAACCGTACCCTAAAACTTACACTTACTCTTAACCTTAACCTTACGCTTAACCTTAACCTACTACTTACCCTTTCTTATCCATCACCATACACCTAAAATTAACCCTAACCATTACCCTAACACTTACCCTTACCCTAACCCAAACCCTAATCCTAACTCTAAACCTTACCCTGACTTGTACACTTATCCTTATCCTTACACTTACCCTAACACTTACCCTTACACTTATCCTTATACATATAACTTACCCTTACCCTAAACCTTAACCTTAACCTAACTCTAACCCTAAACCTTACCTTAACCCTTACCCTGACCCTTACATTAACCCTTACCCTTACCCTAAAACTTACACTTACTCTTAACCTTAACCTTACCCTTAACCTTAACCTAATACTTACCCTTCCGTTTCCCTCACCCTAACCCTAAAATTAACCCTAACCATTACCCTAACACCTACCCTTACCCTAACCCTTACTCTAACCCTTACAATGACCCGTACCCTTACACATACACTTACACTTACTCTTACCCTAAACCTTACCCTTACCATAAGCCATATTCTAACAAATTCTACCTGTACCCTTACCCTTACCGTAATCCTTACCCTTTATGTTACCCTAAACCTTACCCTAACACTTACCCTTATCGTAAACCTTACCCTTTCTGCTACATTTACCATTAGCCTAAATCTAAACCTTACACTTACCCTTACCTTAACCCAATACTTACCCTTACGTTTCCCTCACCCTAACCCTAAAATTAACCCTAACCATTATTCTAACACTTACCCTTACCCTAACCCTAACCCTTACTCTAACCCTTACCCTGACCCATACCCTTACACTCACCCTTACCCTTACATTACCCTAACTCTTACCCATACCATAACCCATACCCTAACACATATTTTTACCCTTAACCTTACCGTTACCCTTACCCTTACTCTATCCGTTACCCTTACGCTTACCCTTAACATAAACCTTACCATTAATCTTACCCTTACGCTAACCCTTACCCTTACCCTATCCCTTACACTTATCCTTATCCATACCCTTAACCTTACCCCAACCCTTACCCTTAAGCTGAACCTAACCCTAAACCTTACCCCAAACCTTTCCCTGAACCTTACATTAACCCTAACCCTTAACCTAAACCTTACACTTACTCTTAACCTTAACCTTACCCTTAACCTTAAGCTAGTACTTAACCTTACATTTTTCTCACCCTAATCCTAAAATTAACCCTAACCATTACCCTAACACTTAACCGTTACACTTACCCTTATTCTATCCGTTACTCTTACACTTTCCCTTAACATAAACCTTACCCTTGACCTTACCCTTACCATAAGCCATACATCAACACTTACATGTACACTTACGCTTACACTTATCCTAGTAATTACTCGTACAATTACTCTTAACCTAACCATAAACATTAAGGATAAGCTTAAGGGTCACCCTTAAGGTTAACGTTATCCTAACACTTACACTTAAGTTCAGGGTAAGGGTTAGAGTAAGGGTAAGTGTTAGGGTAATGGTTAGGCTAATTTTAGGTTTAGGGTGAGGGAAACGGAAGGGTAAGTATTAGGTTAAGTTTAAGGATAAGGTTAAGAGTTATGGTAAGGGTTAGGTTTAATGTAAGGGTAAGGGTTTGGGAAATGTTTAGGATAAGGGTAAGAGAAGGGATAATGGTAAGGATAAGGATGATGTTTAGTGTAAGGGTTAGATTTAGTTAAGGGTAAGGGTTAGTGTAAGTTTAAGAGTAAGGGTAAGTGTAAGGGTATGTGTAAAAGTACGGGTAATTGTAAGGGTTAGAGTAAGGGTTAGGGTAAGGGTAAGTGTTAGGGTAATGGTTAGGGTTAATTTTAGGGTTAGGGTGAGGGAAACGTAAGAGTAAGTATTAGGTTACAGCTAAGGTTAAGGTTAAGAGTAAGTGTAAGGTTTAGTGTAAGGATTAGGGTTAATGTAAGGGTCAAGGTAAGGGTTGGGGTAAAGGTTTAGGTAAAGGGTAAAAATATGTATATTGTAAGGGTGAGGGGTTAGGGTAATGGTTAGATTTTAGTTAGATTTAGGTAAGGGTGAGGGTTCGGGTAAGGTTTAGAATTAGGCAAAGGGTAAGTGTAGCAGAAAGGGTAAGGTTTAGGATAAGGGTAAGTGTTAGGATAAGGGTAAGGTTTAGGGTTAGCTTAATAGTAAGGTTAAGGGTAATTGTACGAGTAATTGCTAGGGTAAGTGCAAGCGTAAGTGTACATGTAAGTGTTGTTGTATGGCTTATGGTAAGGGTAAGGTCAAGGGTAAGGTTTATGTTAAGGGTAAGCGTAAGGGTAACGGATAGAGTAAGGGTAAGGGTAAGGTTAAGGGTAACGGTAAGGTTAAGGGTACAAATATGTGTTAGGGTATGGGTAAGAATTAGGGTAAGTATAAGGGCAAGGGTAAGGGTAAGGGTACAGGTCAGGGTAAGGGTTAGAGTAAGGGTTAGGGTTAGGGTAAGGTTAAATGTTAGGGTAATGGTTAGGGTTAGTTTTAGGGTTAAAGTCAGGAAAACGTATGCGTAAGTATTAGGTGAATGTTAAGGGTAAGGTTAAGGTTAAGAGTAAGTGTAAGTTTTAGGGTAAGGGTTAGGGTTAATGTAAGGGTCAGGGTAAGGGTTGGGGTAAGGTTTAGGGTAAGGGTTAGGTTAAGGATAAATGTTAGGGTAAGGGTAAGGTTAATGGTAACCGTAAGTGTAAAGGTAAGGGTTACGGTAAGGGTAAGAATAAGGGTATGGGTAATGGTAAGGGTGAGGGTTAGGCTAAGGGTAAGTGTAAGGTTTAGATTTCGGCTAAGGGTAAGTGTAGCAGAAAGGGTAAGCTTTAAAGTAAGGTTTAAGGTTTAGGCTTAGGTTAAGGGTAAGGGTAAGGGTACGGGTCAGGGTAAGGGTTAGAGTAAGGGTTTGAGTATGGGTAAGGGTAAGGGTTAGGATAAGTGTAAGGGTGCAAGCAAGGATTAGGGCAAGAGTAAGTGTAAGGGTAATAGAAAGGGTTAGGGTAAGTGTAAGGGTAAGGGAATGTGTTAGGATATGTTTTAGGGGAAGCAGAAGGGTAAGGGTTAGGTTAAGTGTAAGGGGAAGGGGAAGGTAAGGGGAAGGGTTGGAGTAAGGTATAGGGTAAGGGTAAGGTTATGGTTAAAGGAAAGAGTAAGGGTAAGGAAAAAGTAAAGGTAAGGATTTGGGTAATGGTAAGGGTGAGAAGGTTTAGGGTAAGGGTTACGGTAAGGGTTAGGTAACGCAGTGTACAACCTGGGATGTCACACGCAGAGCTGCCTCTGGCAAGGTGAGTGAGGAACAGATGTAGCAGTTGTTGTGTTGTAGGTCTCACTGTTCCTCTAGGCATCCCCTCTTTGTCTTTTAGAGGTGTTGTAGCTGTTTGAAGAGGGTAGATTGAAGCATCTGCCTCGGGGGCTGGTAAGCGGCAGAGGTAAGGGAGCAGATGAGAGTAACTTACCTAGTTGTGCTGTGTCTTTGGATGCTGCATCGGCCTATGCGTTTCTTTTTCTTTCACAGGTGTCTCGCACAGGCTCAAAGGAGCAAACTGCACTCTGAAGAGCTGTGTAAGAAGAGGGGCTGGTCATGAGCTGGGTTGGAGCAGAACGACCAAGTAGCACAAGGTGACTATGAAAGGTGTCCGTCTTGCTTTGCAGGTGCCGTGGCAGGCTCTCCACAGAAGTGGATAAGGATATGAGATAAGGCCAGAGAGCGACAAGGAGCGGCACGTGCAGGGATGGTTTTGAAGCGCTGCGGTGGCTTACTCTTCTGTTCATCAGGTGCCACAGGCAAGGTGGGTTGTAACATCAGTCGTTATATTTGCATGAAAGCAGTTCACTTGAATGCCACAGTGCATCTGAGTAGGGTGTTCTAGCAGAACAAGCTTGTCTGGCACAGCGGTGCCTGATGGCAGTGTGTTTCCTCAGGTGAAGAGGTGCCTGAAGCCCCATCCTATCTAGCCTGCACACAATTATCTGAGAATGAAAGCTGCTTTCCAGTAATTCAGAAAGCCAAGTTACGTCTCAGCCTTGAGCATCTCGGGCTTTTGGGCCTGTCTGTAACATTTGGCACCAGCACTAATACTTTTTTTGGCATATGTTTAGCGTTTGGGGCCTGTGTCTGGGATTTGGGCCCTGTCTCGAACCACTGGGGCTTTGTCCTGGGTTTTGGAGCCGGCCTCTAGAGTTCAGGGCCTGTGATTAGGCTTTTGGGGTCTGTGTCTGGGGGCCGGTATCTGGGGGCAAGGGGGGAGCTGCTTGTAGACCCTAGGGGCCGGCATTGAGGGGGTTGGGAGCTGACTCTACACCTTTGGGGCCTGCTTCTGGGGGCGGGGGGGGGTTGAGACCAGCATCTGGGGGAGGGGTGGGAGCTCTTTGTATTCCTTTGGAGCCTGTGTCGGGGGGCGGGGGGGGGGGGGGGGGAAGGGGAGGGTTGGTTGGGAGGTGCTTGTACACTGTTGGAGCCTGGGTTGAGGGAGGAGGTTTGGAGCTGCTTCTACACCTTTGGGCCTGGCATCGGGGGTAGGGGGTTGGGTGCTGGTTGTAGGGGCCTGTGTTTGGGGGGGGGGGCTTGGGACCTGCGTCTGGGGGAGGGGTGGGAGCTGCTTGTACACCTTTGGGGCCTGCATGTGTGGGGGGTCAGGGCCTGTGTCTAGCGGGCTGGGAACTGCTTGTACAATGTAGGAATCTGTTTCTGCAGGGTGGCTGGGAGCTGTTTGTACAACTTTGGGGCCAGCATCTGGGGGTGGCTGGGAGCTGCCTGTACACTGTAGGGGCCTGTGTTTGTGGGGGCCTTGGGGGCCTCCCTCGGGGGGGGGGGGGAGGGTTGGGAGCTGCTTGTATAGGGTAGGGGGCCTGCCTGGCAGGGGTTGGGAGCTGCTTGTAGAATTTGGGTCGCTGTGTCTGGGGGGGGGGGTTGGGGCCTGTGTCTCAGGGGTGTTGGGAACTGGTTGTACACCTTTGGGTCCTGTCTCAGGGGGGGAGCTACTTGTACACTTTTGGGGTCTGTATTTGAGGGGGGTTGGGAGCTGCTTGTGCACTTTTGGACCTATGTTTAGGCTGGTTGGGAGTTGCTCATGCATTCTAGGTGCCTCCCTTTTGAGAAGGGTTGGGGCCTGCATCTGTGGGTGGTTGGGAGCTGCTTGTACACTATAGGGGCCATGGTGTTGGAGGGGGGTCTGGGCTGTTTATACACCTTTGTGGCCTGTGTTTGGGGGGGGTGGGGTGGGCCTGTGCCTGGGGAAGTTGGGAGCTGTTTGTTCACTCTAGGAGCCTCCATTTGGGGGTCTTTGGGGCCTCCCTTTGAGGGGGAGGGAGTTGGGAGTTGGTTGTACACCTCCGCATCCCGTGTCTTGGGGGGGGTGGGGGGAGTGGGACCGGTCTCTGAAGGGGCGGGTTGTGAGCTGCTTGTACACCTGTGTCGGGGGGAGGGTAGGGGGGTTGGCGGGGGTCGGGTCCGGGTCTTGGGCCAGTGTCTGGGTGGAGTCCAGTTCTTGGGAGGGGGTGGTGGGGTAGGAGCTGCTTGTGGGCAGTTGGGGTCTGCATCTGGGTGTGGTTGGTGCCTGCTTCTGTTGGCAGTTTGGGGCCTGCTTGTAGACTTGTGCAGCCTGGGTTTGGGGGCTTTTCTGTAACGTTTGGGGCCTGCATTTTTGCTTTGGGATGCATCTTGAGCTTTTGAGGCCTAGCAGTAGCATTTGGGGCCTGCATCTGGGGCTTTTCTGTAGCATTTTGGTTGCGTATTTGTGATTTGGGGCCTGTATCGTGGGTTTTGCCTTTTTTGTAGTTTCCATCTTTGTGTGTGTGTGTTTCGTTGTTGGTTGTCTGGGGTTAGGGGCAGTTTGGGGTTTGGATTAAGGTCAGTGTCATTAGCGTTAGGGGGTTGATAATAAGGGTTAGGGTTGTGGTTAGAGTTGTTAGGTTTAAGGGGAATAAGGATTTCAGGGTAAGGGGATCAAGGTTGTGGGAATAAAAATGTTGTTTTTGCGCAGTTACATCCTGTAGAGGGAAGGAAGGTGGTATTGAGATATGCTTGCAGTGATAAGACAGCTTAACAGTGTGAAATGAGTTCATCTGATTCGTGTCAATATGGAACAATGCTAGGGCCGCATGATATGATGAAAAGTCTGAGAAAACCAGAGTGGTTAATATATATAGTTCTTGAATCTTGCAAAGGAATGGTCCATCAATTCGGGTCAATAGGGGATAAGAGAACAAAGGGGTTTCAGAATAACTGCTAACTATTACAACTGTTGCATGGGACACTATGCAAGTGTCTGCCATCCAGCCAAGATGGACAAAGGAGATGGACAAGAGAAAAGCCTGGGAGGAAGACTACGAGCCTTCAGTACGAGCGGCCCCCAGAGGGACCACCGGAGACTGATAACGCCTGCACCAGTGGGAGGGTTTGGATTCTGGGAACTAATTAGAATAACCCTGCCTTTTGTAGAAGTAGTAATGAATATGTATTAGCCTAGCAGCATAAAAACCAGCCGCCTGATGTAACTTGTATGCGTCTTGGTGGAGCAGAGACTCCTGGCGCACCCAGCGCTGCTTGCTTACCTCTATTCATTTAATAAATTGTAAATTTCAATTGCAATCCTATTTGGGACCCAGTCATTTATTACAAGTGGGCGCTCGTCCGGGAGGGCTTTGGTTCCTGATTTCTGGTTTGATCTAGGAGAGGCACCCCCACCATTTGGTGGCTGCTGTTTGAGTCAGGTCGGAACTAATGGCATCTTGAACCTGAATAAAGGTAAGCAACGTTTCTGATTCTTTTTTTCAGCTCCCTTGCCAGCTGCAGCACTATATTTTGCCCGTAACTGTGTGTGTGAAGATCCGAACGAAGATGACGGAGTCGTAAGCATTTAAAGCGTATACCGTTCGGTTGGGTGGGGTTCGGTTGCCTGTGTGTGTAAGAGTGTGACTGAGATGGAACTTAGTTCCGAAGCAATTGTGAAGGTCTTCTAACCGCGTTTTCAATCTCCCACGAGGGACGTGGCCGGTGAAGGACCGAAGGGATTCCTATAGGATTTGTGGGTGTGTGATAGGTCCTCGACCCCCTGCAAGACACTCTTACTAAGGTAACCAAGGGCTGTGGGAATTGCCAGAGTAAAATTCCTAGATGGGTCAGACAAAATCGAAGACCAGAGACCAGAAGAAAGGGAGAAATTACCAGTCATACCACCAGAAAGTCCATTAGGAATAACGATTCGAAATTGGAATGATAGGGACCCCAGAAAAGGAAAAAGTAAATTAAAAATGGTCCAGTATCGTGTGACAGAATGGCCAAAGGAGCCTTTAAGACTACATGTCTTTTGGCCTGTTTTTGGATCCTTCGAAGACTGGATTTGCCAGGCCTTAAATATCCATGTTAATTCAAAGGAACCTTTTAGCCAGGAAGAAAGTGATTATGCAGGATTATGGATCAGGAAGACTTCAGGTCCTTTTCCAGCCTCAATATTTACACTA
This sequence comes from Aythya marila, assembly GCF_965140915.1. Taxonomy (NCBI): domain Eukaryota; kingdom Metazoa; phylum Chordata; class Aves; order Anseriformes; family Anatidae; genus Aythya; species Aythya marila. Next base: position 135,625 of record NW_028137222.1, on the reverse strand, counting down.
AAAGCAGGTAAGAAATTTGAAGAACAAGAAGAACATGAAAAAGAAAAAGAAGATAAACGTGAGCCGTTGGATAAGCTACCACCTCCATATCCTAACAATCCGCCCCCGGCGGCTCCCCCTCCGGTGGCTGTGGTATCGCCACCAGTACCACCGTTGCCCCAGCTTCCACCACCAACAGCACCAGAATTAGACCGACCTCCGGCCGCATGCAGGAGAAGTAGGACGGATGTATCTGAGAGGGCTTCTCTATATCCCTTAAGGGAGGTAACTGGTGTATAACTGGTGCGCGTCTTGGTGGAACAGACTCCCGGCGTACCCAGCACTGTTTGCTTACCTCTATTCATTCAGTGAATTGTAAACTTTGATTGTAATCCTATTTGGGACTTTTATTTATTATAACAGACAACCTTGTAAAACGCAGACAACCAGAATCCTTACAGCAATTAGGTGGAAATCACGGCGTAAGAAACATTACCACCTCAAAGAGTAAAAACCTCAAAAGAAATGTGACTTGTAACAGGCCAGCAGCTGTGTATTTTCTGTGAAGCACCAGCTAGATTATGAACCTTGAATAGCACAGTTAAAGGGGAAACAGGGGAGGGTCCCGGTCCTCGGCAGAAAAAAAAAGTGTATAAACTGTGTATGGAATTAGTAGGCACCCTCCTGCTTGTGGGACACCCGCCATTGTAATCTCGAATAATAATGCTACTGTACTGAGATCCTCGACTCAGCCTATGCTATTTGCTACAGATTGATTCAGGGTTTTAAGGTTTCAGGGATTGGGCACTAGGGTTGGGTTTCAGGGTAAGGGGTTTCAGGGTTTATGTTTAGGATTTTAAGGTTTTTAGGGTTGGAGTTTTAACGGTTAGGGTTTTAAGGATTTGGGGGTTAGGGTTTTAAGGGTTTCAGGGTTAGCGTGTTAGGGTATTAGAGTTTTTTGGGTTGTAGTGTTGATATGTTTTTTAGGGTTAGAGTCTTAAGGTTTTATTTTTGGTCAGTTATTTACGGTTAGGGTTTTAAGATCTTTTTTTTTTTTTTTTTTTTTTTTTCAGGTTAGGTTCTCCAGGTCCAGGGTTTTGAGTATCCTAATTTTGGGGGTTTGGATTTTGAGCATCTTAATTTTTGGGATTAGGCTTTTGTGTGCCCTAATTTTTTGGGATCGGCTTTCAAGCATCCTAAGTAGTTGGGTTAGTGTTTAGAGCATCTTAATATTTTGGGTCTGGGTAATGAGCATCCTCAGTTTTCAGGATAGGGTTTTGAGCATCTTAATGTTTCCAGGATAGCGTTTGGAGCGTCCTAATGTTTTGGGTTGGGGCTTTGAGCGTCCTAATGTTTTTGGGTTAGGGTTTGGAGCGTCCTAAATTTTGAGGATAGGGTTCTGAGCATCTCAGTGTTTCCAGGATAGGGTTTTGAGCGTCCTAAGTATTTGGGATAGGTCTTTGAGCTTCCTAATGTTTTCCGGATAGGGTTTGGAGCATCTTAATGTTTTGGGTTTGGGTTTTGAGCGTCCGAATGTTTTTGGGTTAGGGCTTGGAGCATCCTAATGATTTTGGGTTAGGGCTTTGAGCGTCCTGTTTTCGGGATAGGGTTTTGAGCGTCCAAAGTTTTTGGGTTTGGGTTTTGAGCGTCCAAAGTGTTATAAGTTGCCCCCTTAATTAATTTTCAGAGAGCATTGTATTAATCATAGAAAGGAATTTATTGAGTAAGCAAACATCAAGCAAAACAGCACTGGGCAGCCGGGGAGTCTCAGCTCCGCCAACGGCACGCACCTCACCCCTGCCAGGGTCCCTTTTTATACCTTGCTAATTCTGGGATTACTCAGCACATCCTGGTATATTCTGCGACTGCGCGCACTGTTGCTATGTTCCCTCAACATAACCCTAAAATTAACCGTAACCATTACCCTAACACTTATCCTTACCTAACCCTAATCCTAACCCTTAGTCTAACTTTTAACCCTGACCCATAACCTTAGACTTCCCCTACCCTTACCCTTACTCTTCCCCTTACCCTAACCCTTACCCTTACACTTACGGTTACCATTAACCTTACCCTTACCCGAACACTTACCCTTACCCTATCCCTTACACTAATCCTTATCCATACAACTTCCGCTTACCCTAACACTTAACCTTAACCTAACCCTAACCCTAAACCTTACCTGAACCCTTACCCTGACCCTTACATTAACCCTAACCCTAAAACTTAACCTTAACCTTACCCTTAACCTTAACCTAATACTTACCCTTACTTTTCCCTCACCCTAACCCTAAAATTAACCCTAACCATTACCCCAACACTTACCCTTACCCTAACCCTTACCCTTACCATAACCCATACTCTAACACATACTTCTACCCATACCCGTACCCTTACCGTAACCCTTACCCTTACCGTTACCGTAACCCTTACCCTTACCCTATCCCTTACCCTTAACCTAACCCTAAACCTTACCCTTATCCTAACACTTACCCTTACCGTAAACCTTACCCTTTCTGCTACACTTACCCTTAGCCTAAATCTAAACCTTACACTTACCCTTAGCCTAACCCTCGCCCTTACCATTACCCATACCCTTATTCTTACCCTTACCGTAACCCTACGATTACCATTAACCTTACCCTTACCCTAACACTTATCCTGAACCTAACCCTTACCCTAAACCTTACCCCAACCCTTACCCTGACCCTTGCATTAACCCTAACCTCTACCCTAAACCTTACACTTACTTTTAACCTTAACCTTACCCTTAACATTAACCTAATACTTACGCATACATTTTCCTGACTTTAACCCTAAAACTAACCCTTACCCTAACCCTTACACTTACCCTAACCCTAACCCTAACCCTTACTCTAACCCTTACCCTGACCTGTACCCTTACACTTACCCTTACCCTTATACTCACCCTAATTCTTACCCATACCATAACCCATACCCTAACACATATTTGTACCCTTAACCTTACCCTTACCCTTACTCTATCTGTTACCCTTACACTTACCCTTAACATAAACCTTACCCTTGACCTTACCCTTACCATAAGCCCTACAACAACACTTACATGTACACTTACGCTTACACTTACCCTAGCAATTACTCGTACAATTACCCTTACCCTTACCCTTACCCTTAACCTAAGCCGAAACCTTAAACCTTACAGTAAACCTTACCCTTTCTGCTACACTTACCCTTAGCCTAAATCTAAACCTTACACTTACCCTTACTGTAACCCTCACCCTTACTGTTGCCAATACCCTTACTCTTACCCTTACCCTAACCCTTCTCCTTACACTTACTGTTACCTTTAACATTACCCTTACCCTAACACTTACACTTATCCTTATCCATACCCTTACCCTTACCCTAATCCTTACCCTTAACCTAACCCTAACCCTAAACCTTACCCCAGCCCTTACCCTGACCCTTACATTAACCCTAACCCTTACCCTAAAACTTACACTTACTCTTAACCTTAACCTTACCCTTAACTATTACCCTAACACTTACCCTTATGTTTCCCTCACCCTAACCCTAAAATTAACCCTAACCATTACCCTAACACTTACCCTTACCATAACCCATACCCTAACACGTACTTGTAGCCTTAACTTTACCATTCCCCTTACCCTTACCTTTACTGTCTCCATTACCCTTACACTTACACTTAACATAAACCTTAAAGTTAACCTAACCCTTGTTATAAATGGCTCAGGATTCAAATTAGGATTAAATAAAAAAATAGGATTTATTGAAAGAATATAAAGGAATAGAGGTAAGCAAACAGCGCTGGGTGCACCGGGAGTCTCCGCTCCACCAGGACGCACACCAGTTACATCAAGCAGCTGATTTTTATGCTCCTAGACTAATACATATTCATTACTACTTCTAAAAAAAATAGATTATTAGAATTAGCTTCCGGGGTGCAGTCCCTCCTACTGGAGCATGCGCAGTCTCCTCTGGGGTCTCTTCTGGGGGTCTCTAGGGGTCTTTCATGCTGAAGGCTCGTAGTCTTCCTCTCCCCCTTTGTACTTACTTGGCACCATACCAAGTTTATAGAACATTCTCTTCAAGACTTGTCTCCCAGCCGTCCTTCAGCTTCTTTTTCCTTCCTCTTAATCTCTCGGCCCCCCTAACCAGATACCAAAGATCCGCATAGTATCCCATAACAGTCACTAGTTGTTATCAGTTGTTCTGAAACTCCCAGACATCAAACACAAACAGCTTCACGAGTAATTAAAACATTCTTCCCCAGCCATTCACAGACACATCTATAGCAGTGTTAGAAATAGAAGTCCGGAATAACAAAAGCAAACAGGTTCATAAATTTAAGGAGTGATAAATTGACTAGAATGAGGGGGAGACTGGGACACACTGCAGCTGAGGTTCAAGAATTAAATTGCCAGTGCAGGGCCCAGAGGCAGACAGGATTCAAACAGAATTGTTCTTTATGGACACGAATTGTTAAAACATTCCTCACAATCCCTTATCTTCTTTTTAACATCCCCAATTCGTGTCTCTTCTGTTATTAATAATTGGATTTCATCAGTTTGTTCTTGGAGGGTCCAATTCTTAAGCATCATAATTGACATATTCCCTTCTTTTTTTAATGAAGTTATTACAAATGTACTATTTATCACCCGGTGTATTAATAATGTAAGACAAGGTATCATACAAGGTACAAATAATAACGTAATTACACCACATAACAATAAAAATAACACTCTTTTGACCCATGGTCCACCAGGCAGCCATGAAAATAAATCCCATTCCATATCCTTCCAGGTTTGTGTTTGCTCGCTCACCTCCCCCCTCCTTCTCTGGGATGGGAGAGAGAAATGGGAAAGTGAAGCCTGTGAGTTGAGTTAAAAACAAGAAGATAATAACAATAATGATGATAATAGTACTACTAGTAATAATGTGTACGAAACAAGTGATGCACAATGCAATTGCTCACCACCTGCTGTCCGATGCCCAACCTTACCCCGAGCAGTCCGGCCCTCCTCCCAGCCTGCCTGCTGGCAGGACAGTGAGAAGCTGAATTTGGCTTGGTCCTTGGCTTGGTGTAAGCACTGCTCTGTAACAATTAAAAACAATTAAAACATCAGCATATTATTAACATTCTTCTCATCCTAAACCAGAACATAACATTCTATCAGTTACTAGGAAGAAACACCTTTTCATCAATCTTTAAACAGTAATTACTAAAGTTAATTTTTCCACAGACTTCTCCTTCTTGTGCTAGCAAACAATCCAAAGCTAGGCAATTTTGATACAAAGCAGTTCTCATCTTTATAACTCATTTAGATCAGTTCTCATCATTTATAACTATTTCTATTACAGCTAATAACCTAATTATTCTATTAAGTAAATATACTGAGGTCCTATAGCCCCAGGATCTGTCTTCTGCCCATGTAGCTGGATCATAATAGGCAAACGCCTTCAGGGTCGATTCAGACTTGTGTTACCGTTCGGCCTGTCAGGGTGATCCAGCTCCTGTAAAACGAATCACAATTTTATATAGGTTTAAAAAAGAGGTTTTTTATGTTATTTTCTCGGGACAACCTGATCTTAGTGTGGAAGAAGTCCGGTCGAGGCCCTCTCATTCGGCAGTCAATACCGATAGGGGTTGCCTCCCTCGGTAGACCATACACACCACAGTGGAGGGTCCTGCCCCAGTCTTGCCTTCTCCCTTTTCTCCCTTTAGGCTTGTCCTTTTTATTTGGCATCCTTAATTCATGCAGAGCCTCGTTGCCAGAATATTAGTTCTCCCTTAGCTTGAGTTTCAGTTTCCCAGGAGCGGACTCAACCCTCCAAGTTTCAGTAGTTACTGGTCCTTTTATTCTGGATGCGTGGGTCCCTTTCTGCAGTTCTCACAGCTGTTTCAGTAGTCAGTAAAACAAGGTACAGTCCCTCACATCGAGGGTTCAGCGATTCTTCCCTCCCGTGGCTGCTTGTTGAAACACTTTATTTTTTATCTTCTGACAAGTTAAATAGCAGTTATTTAATTTGCTTTGCCGTATGGCCCTTTCCAGGTTCCTGTAGCAGGATTCATCTGATAGCCTTTCAGGTTGATACAGATTTGACTACAGGGTTTTGGCATTCATCACTATCTCCACAGTTTCACAGCTGGACAGTCACATTCATTTATGTTGCATTCCTTCAGGGGCTCATCACCCCAGTCCTTGCAGTCTCTCTGCTGGTTACACACTTTATTGATATCTATGCATTCTCCACTTCTGCACTTGAATTTGCCAGGTCCAGAGCACTGAATAACATTGTTACAGTTTGCTTCATCAGTGCCATCCAGACAGTCTCTCACACCACTGCACTGCCTACTCCCATGGACACAGTTCACATCTGAACTGGTCTGGCCTACAGGTCCAGGAAGGGCAGTTAATTTCATCTCTTCCATCCTTACAGTAAGGATCTCTATCACATCGCCACAATTCTCTTCATCTTCTCCACTGTCACAGTCTTTTTCACCATCACATTTCCATGACACTGTTCTCATATGACACAGCTCAGCACTTTCATCAGACCCATCTTCACAATCCAGATCCCCATCACACTGCCATCTGTTTGGCACACACTGACCACTGTTGCACACAAAGTCAGATTCAGCACACATCTTCTTCACACATCTTCTTCACACAAACACTCTCATCACTGCCATCTGAGCAGTCTTCACATTTTACTCTAGCACCGTCGGCAGCAGTGCACAGTCAGGCGAAGGCGAGCAGCAGGCAGAGCGCCTCGCCTCGCACCGTCACCTGTGTCACTTATACTACTCCTATTACCCATGCTGTTAGTGTCAGTGGCATCCTCCTTTTCTTTTTGCCACTGACCATTCACCACAAATGGATGAGACACATGATTACTAGTTAGGAAAGAGAGTGTAACGTCTGCTATATGGCTGCAGGCAGTGCCAGCTGCAACCTTAGGTTTGTGAAAGAGCCTGCTGGTGGTCATTTGGCAGTGTAATCTGCGTCTCTGCACTCCTGCCCTGCAATAGAGCTTAGTCGTCATTAGTAACAGTTATAACACCGATCTGGGGACTAATAGTCTTTTTTGCATTGCAAGATAAACCTTTTATAAAAAGAATGCTAGAGTGAAGCAGCACAGCCGCTGCTGCCGCTGCCTCCATGGTTACGTCAGACAGGCTGCAGGGTCCTGATGTCCGCCCCTCTGCTCTGTGCCGACTGGCCACACGGTGAGGGTCGGCTACCGGTGTCCACTGACGCCTCTGGTCTCCCGTAGCAACTCGATCTTGGATGTCCCGCAATTACTTCAATTCCCCGCGTTTTCCGGCTTCTGTCCGGTCTATCCTGTGTCTCTCAGAGCCGTCCGTGGCTCTGCAGCGTCTCTCAGGGCTCTCTCCGTCCAGTGGTAGTCCCTCCGTAGTGTCTCGGGTCTCCCAGCGCCACTCCAGTCTCTCGGCACCGCTCCGGTCTCTCGGCCTGTTCAGGTCTCAGCGAGTCCAGGTCTCGGCCTGTGCAGGCCTCATATGTTGCAGAAAGCATGTCATATCATGCTCCTGCCTTTTTCGTGTCACAGTCAAAACATTTAAGAGCAAAAATAGGATACATAAGATACACAAGATACACTGGGCACCACCACTCAAAACTTGGATAAAACAGCACTTCTTTTCAGTCTGTCAAGCACTTCGTTCGTCTCTGCCCACTCCCCTTGTGGAGAGTACGGAACAACGGATCGGAACTCTGCACTCGCTTTGCAGCAACGCTGCGTCTCACTCACACAGCACAATCGCACACGGAGGCCTCCAGCACATCTCATTCATACCACAGGAATATAATTTAGAATGATAACCAACCAAACAAGTATTGTCTCTGACTGTGTTCTTCGTGAAGTGACTTGTAACACTTTGTTTCAAACCCTTACATTTACACAAATACTTTCAACACAAAATACATACAATATGCAAATATTACAATATACAAAATGTCAACACAAAATACATACATAAAAACACATACAATTATTAACACTCCAGTTAGTATCCCTCCAGCAGCTGAAAACATACCGTTTGTCTGCAGTTTCAGGAGATCTTTGCTCCTGCGGTGAGCAGCTGAGAGTGGAGTCCCCTCCGAGCAAAAACGCTCAGGGTGCACCTAGGGGCGTCCACGCTGCAGCCGATCCCGCAGCCGAGCAGAGTGTCTCCTGCCTGGCTCACCAAAATGACTCACAGAAAGCTGACTCCACAATCAGTAAGATTGTAAAGTAGGTATGTTTACTCAGTTCCATGCAGCACGGGGCGGGTAGTCCCACCAAAGTCGTGCACGCCTAACGTGGCAAATTGCTCTAGTAAAGAGTTACATATACATGAACATTCCTATACATATACATATTCCTAAGCTGTCCCTTTGTGAGCAGTCCTCCTTATCTCAGACCCCTTGATTAAAGTCCGAACCATGAGGTTGTTTTTGATCTGGTTCTCGGGGTCCGAGAGGCTCCTGTTATCTGGTGGTATAAGTGCAGCACAGGCACAAATGTAGCACGTATTCATTCTTAATCAATTGCTCTCAAATTTCTAATTCCAATGTTTCAGCTTGCTCTTTTCTGGATCCATGGGTATTCTACTATTAATGTTCAAAGCCTGACAGACCCCGTCCTCCGTGGATCAAAATACATGGGGTCTTAAGAGTTCTTTTGGTCATTCTATCATATAATACAGGATCATTTTTAATTTACTCTTTAATTTTCTGGGGCCCCTATTGTTCCAATTTCTAATCATTATTCGTAATGGACTTTTTGGTCATATATCTGGTAATTTGCTCCCTTTCTGGTCCTTGGTCTTCGATTTTATCTGACCCATCCGGGAATTTTACTAGTGGCAATTCCCACAGTCCTTGGTTGCCCCTAGTGAGAGTGTCTTGCAGGGGGTTTAGGACCTATCACCCACCCACGTATCCCTCTCTTCACCAGCCCAGCACCCCCGACAGGAGATTAGAACTGGTGAGAAAACAAAAAGACCTCCACACGGACTTTAGAAGTCTCAGTTACACTCTCACACACAAACACTAGCAACCGCACCTTTACCCAACCGGACGGTATCTTACGAATCAGTCGTATTCATCCAGAATCCAACTGGACGGTATCCACAAGCATCTCTGCTGTCTTCTATGAAAGAATATAAAGGAATAGAGGTAAGCAAACAGCGCTGGGTGCACCGGGAGTCTCCGCTCCACCAGGACGCACACCAGTTACATCAAGCAGCTGATTTTTATGCTCCTAGACTAATACATATTCATTACTACTTCTAAAAAAAAATAGATTATTAAAATTAGCTTCCGGGGTGCAGTCTCTCCTACTGGAGCATGCGCAGTCTCCTCTGGGGTCTCTTCTGGGGGTCTCTAGGGGTCTTTCATGCTGAAGGCTCTGATTCAAAGATCGAAGCCGAAATTCCTTTAAGTGGTATATTCTTTATTGTAGCGCTGGATGCACGGGGGATCTCTCCACCTATCGTGCATACCCAAAGCGGAAAGCAGTCTTGAATTTATACAATCAATCTATCAATATTCTACAAGTGCCTATACATATTCATTACCTATCCCCGCCTTCCCTCGCTTCTCATGCTAATTAGCCTTTTGGCACCTTGCGCCTGCGCAGAGCCTTCCAAGAATTGTGGGCAGGGGTCTTTGGGACGTGGGCAGGGGTCTTTGGGAGGAAGACCCCGAGTCTTCCTCACAGTGTACTTTTCACCTTTGGTCAGGAATCTGCTGAATTGGCATGTTTCTTAATTGCAAGAGCTGGTTGTTGCTAATTCTTCCGTTTGTTGTATCTTTATAATGAATTCCAATGTCCAGTTTCAAGATTTATAGTCCTTACATTCGTTTCTCTGTCCGTCTGCCGCTTCCTTATCATGAGTTCCAGTGTCTTGTTTCGAGATATACAGTCCATGTCTGGGGATTGCCCTTGCCTCCCCAATACCTCCCCAGTACCTCCTTAATCAATCCCCCCTTTTCTTTTCCCATGCAAATTCTTTTGCATCAGATACTTTCTTTATTTACAGTAACACAACAAAGCAGGCATCTAAACAACATGCACACAAATATTCCTAACACTACTAATACGATTAGAGCAATGAATACTTGTTTCAACCATTGGAAATTGGGCAACCAGGAGGTTAACTTAGTCCATAGTTCACTAAAACTCCATGAAAGATCATCTTTACTGATCTCATGTAGGATCCTGGTCTGCTTCCATATTTCTTCCAGGTCGGTAGAGATCCTTCCACTCTGATCTACATACATACAACAACTTGTGTTTATTACTGTACAGACTCCCCCTTGAGTGGCCAGTAACAAGTCTAGGGCCATCCGATTTTGGAATACTACCTGTGATAAACTAGATATCTCTTCTTGTTGAGCCTTTATAGCATCCAGAATTTTGTTTTCTAACTTCTCTATAATTGCAGAAATATTAACTATTGCCTTTTCCAATTCACTCACTCCTAACCATGGGATAAACCATCGCACAAAACTATGAAAAGGGGTGTGTCTCTCTATCAATGGATTGTTAATTTTTCGTCTGATTCTCCGCATATGAGTTCTCAAGTAACCTCGAGGCACTACATCATGTACTGTCATATTGGGGACTACCGCTCCAAGAGTGCAAGTTCCCTTCCAATTCTCAGGCAAGACCTTACGGGCTGTATCGTTGCATAGCCAATACCACCCTTTTCCTTCTGGAACCGTCCAGCTGGTTGAATTTGCCCAGCCGCTAGTCGTACTAATATCAATTGTTCAATTACAAGATGTCTGATTTCCCACATAAGTAGTATCCGTATTTATACAATGCTGTTTTCCTATACCCTTAGGCGGGTTACACCTTTGTACACACACATAATAGGATTCTAACGGCAAGAAGCTACTCACTTCTAGTTCCAAAACTGCTTAATATTTTCGACCCCAAGATGTGTTTTCCCACAAATTAGTCCAAGATAAGTTTGCAGGCAAGGGAATCCCAATTAACGATACACCCTTATTCCCATGCTGTGGCAGATGGGTGCATACCCAACAGTTCGTCTTATTAGTTACTTGAGAAATTGTTTGTATTAAGGTCAGGTGTAAGTTCTCATCCCAAGTTGCCCACCCCAAATCCGAGAACCGCACCCCTGCAATCATTAGGATCTGGAAAACCGTAATTTTGTTGGTCCAATTGGAGTGGTGGTCTATATCCTCGCCGGGGCCTTCTTCACCCTTGAATTGTGGATCCAAGCTGCTTGCTTCTTAATCTTAATGGCGGTGTGTGTTGTCAGTAATACTTGGTATGGTCCCATCCACTTTCCTTCCATTTTTCCTGTACGGGTTGTCCTGAAAAAGTCTTTATATATATATAATTCCCGAGCTTAAAGGGGTGGATTGGTTGATCCAACCCTCTAGCCCTGGTCCCTAAAACAAATGTATGTACTTTATTTAATTGTTTCTGAAGTTCAGTTATATAAGCATATAAATATTCTGATCCTAACTGCGTTAGGTCCTCTCCACTAAATAGAAATTGCTATGGCCTTCCATATAAGATTTTGAAGGGACTCAAATTTCCTTTTATTCTAGGTTTAACTCTAATTCCAAGTAATGCTAAAGGGAGGGATTGAGGCCATGACAAATTAGCTTCTTATCCAATTTTAGCTATTTATTGTTTAATTAAATGGTTCATTTTTTCTACCTGTCCACTTGCCTGTGGTCTATAAGGAGCATGCAGATGCCAATCTATCTTTAGAATCTTACTTATCTGTTGTACCACTTGCGCACAAAAATGTGAAACTCTATCAGAAGACATTGCTACTAGAATCCCAAAGCATGGTATTATTTCATTTAACAAGACTTTAACCACTTCTCTTGGTTTGTTTGTTTGACAGGGAAAGGCTTCAGGCCTTCCTGAAAACGTGTCAGTCAGAACCAGTAAATAATGATACCCCCCTTTTCTAGGGAGTTCTGAAAAATCAATTTGCCACTGTTGCCCCAAATAATTTCCTTTACCGATTATTCCAAATTTTATTCTATTCTTGGTATTGGGGTTATTGTGTAAGCAAATGCTACATTGTTGAGTTACTTGTTTTATCATATCGTCCCACTAATGTCTGACTCAGGCTCTTATGCAGTGTGCCAGCTCCCCAATGCGTTTTATTGTGTTCTGTAAGAACTATGGGCCATGTCAAACTAGAGGGTATTACTATGGGGTTATCTTTTAAATATACTCATCCATCTGGTTTCATTTTACCTTTCAAATCTTCAATTAATTTTAAGTCTTCTTTTGTATAATTTGGATATAGTTTGGATTTTACCGTCTGGTATCAAAGACAATGCCTTCACCTCAGTTATTTCAGCTGCCTGCTTAGCCTCTGCCAATCGATTTCCAATTTCAAAATCGGTGTTCCCCTTTTGGTGTCCCTGACAATGCATGATAGCTACCTTTTCTGGTTGTTTTACAGCCTCTAACAATTTTAAAATTTCTTCAGCATACTTTGTGTTTTCACTGAGCGGTCAGCAATCCATGTTCTTTCCAAATTGCTCCATGAGCATGTACCACGCCGAATGTATATTTAGAATCTGTCCAAATATTTACCCTTTTTCCCGCTGCCAGTTCCAATGCTCTCGTGAGAGCAACTATCTCCGCCTTTTGAGCCTATGTTCCAGGGGGTAAAGGCTTAGACTCGATTACCTGCTGAGTAGTTGTTATAGCATATCCAGCTTTATGTTGTCTTTGCATAACAAAACTGCTCCCATCCGTGAACCAAGTTTCTTCCGCATCTTCCATGGGCTCCTCCTTAAGGTCTGGTCGGCTGGAATACACAGTCTCTAGAGTTTCTAAACAATCGTGAATCACAGCTTGTGCCGGAGCATCACTAAGAAAAGAGGCTAGATTCACAATATGAATTATCACAATTGCCACGTCGTCCTGTTCTACCAATATTGCTTGATATTTCAAAATCATCAATTCTTGTTTAAGTTGTTTAAAGACTTTTTGTGCTTCTCCAGTCCAGACTAACTTTGACTGGTTAATCTTTATCAATTCACATAGAGGCTTTACCAATAGTCCATAATTATAAATCCAAAGGCGACACCAACCTGTCATTCCTAAAAAGGTTTGTAGCTCCTTTACCATTTGAGGTTCTGGAGTCCGGCAAATGACTTCCTTATGTTCAGTTCCTAGTTCTCGTTGTCCTTCCGAAATGTCAAATCCCAGATAGGTCACACTTTGTTGAGCCAGCTGGACTTTCTGTCAAGAGACTTGATATCCATTTAAACCCAGAAAATTAAGACAACTTATAGTCCATTGAATACAACTCCCTTTAGTCTCGGTAGCTATTAAGAGATCATCTACATATTGTAACAAAGCACCTTCAGTGTCCGGAGGTATCCATGTTTCGAGTTGCCTTGCTAATTGGTTTCCAAAAATAGTGGGGCTATTCTTGAATCCTTGAGGTAGTAATGTCCACGTAAGCTGCGTCTTTCTGCCTGAATCGGGATTTTCCCATTCAAAGGCGAATAGGTTTTGGCTTTCTGTGGCTAAGCCTAGGCAGAAGAAGGCATCTTTTAAATCCAGTACGGTAAACCAGACTTGACTATTCTTTAATTTAGTCAGCAAAGTATAAGGGTTTGCCACTACTGGATGTATATCCTCAGTGATTTTATTTATGGCCCTCAAATCCTGAACTAGCCTATAACTTTTTCATCTGCCTTTTTAATTGGCAATATGGGTGTATTGTATTCTGATTCGCATTCAATCAATAATCCATACTGTAAAAATTTATTAATTATCTCTTTAATTCCTTTCCTATCTTCTATCCTCAAAGGATATTACTTAACCTTAACGGGTTTCTCTCCTGGCTTTAATTTAATAATTATTAAGGTCACATTTTTAGCTCTTCCAGGGACTTCGGTAGCCCAAACTCCTGGACATACTTGATCTGTGATCTCTAAAGGTATTTCACTTTTAGGGTCAGTTTGTATTAGTGCCAAGCTTAACACATTTATTAGTTGCTTTTCTCTTATTCTTAATTCCATTTTCCCTTTTTCAAAGACAATTTCTGCTCCTACTTGCTCTAATAAATCTCTACCTAAGAGTGCCCATGAGGAGCTAGGCATAGATAAAAATCTGTGTATGCCCCATTGTTTCCCTAACTTGTACTTCAAAGGTTCACAAAAATAAGCCTTTTCGGTTACACCTTGTCCTGGTTTCAGTTAGAACAGAGTTAATTTTCTTCCTAGTAGCTGGGAGAATGCTATGTTTTGGCTTAGGATGAGAAGAGTGCTGATAACACCCTGATGTTTTAATTGTTGCAGAGCAGTGCTTATACCAAGCCAAGGACACCTCAGCCTTTTGCTCTGTCCTGCCAACAGGCAGGCTGGGGGTGCAGCAAGAGCTGGGAGGGGACAGACCCAGGACAGGTGACCCGAACTAGCCAAAGGGGTATTCCATAGCATCTGATGTCAGGCTAAACAATACATAGGGGTGGCTAGCCAGGGGGAGGGGGCCGGACTGCTCGGGGTTAGGCTGGGCATCGGTCAGCAGGTGGTGAGCAATTGCATTGTGCATCACTTGTTTGTACACATTATTAGTAGTGGTACTATTATCATCATTGTATTATTATTATTATTATTATTATTATTATTATTATTATTATTATTATTATTATTATTATTATTATTTTGTCTTATTAAACTGTCTTTATCTCAACTCACGGGCTTCACTTTCCATTTCTCTCCCCCGTCCCAGAGAGGGAGGGGGAGGGTGAGTGAACAGCTGCGTGGTGTTTAGCTGCCGGCCGGGTTAAACCACAACACATCTTTTACCCTAACATAATAATTCTGTGAAGGCATTAATGCTTGATTTAGAACTGAATACGTTGCCCCATAGCAATAAGAAATTTCACTTCCATTCCTCCCCTAGCTTCATTATAACCAGTGGAGGATCCGCTAGGGTAGATTCCCCAGGTCCCCGTTATTCCTGTTGAAATCAGGGGTCGATTATCCTAGGAAAAGGCTAGTCAATTTGTCCTCCGAAGCCAGGTCCAAACCGTTTTGTTTTATTTATTTATTTATTTATTTATTTTCATTACTTTTCAGAGTTGGTCTAAAAATTCCATAGGGCTTTCTTTTAGACCTTGTTGGAAGCATATTCTCAATTCCCAATTCATCCAGATTTTAGTATTTACTTAACCGTTCATAATTTTCAGGATGATTTGGGTCTTAGCGGGGGTCGGTCAGGGGAATGCAATTGTCCACAGTTCCCTGAGCGGTCCCATCGGCAATCTGAGCTCGCACATGAACTCAGGTTGTTTTAAGAGTGTACCTCTTTTCTGTTTCTGTGACAACTCTCTCGGACCCATCATGGTCCCTTTGCCCTAAAGGGCTAACACCCATGATTTTAAGATCTCTGCCTCGGGCAGAGGCAGAACTATTAACATTCCTACATCCTCTTTCCCTGCTCATTCAACTTCAAACACCTTTAACACTTTCAACAACCCTTTTAACACTTCCTTTATCTTTCTGCAGCCTGTACTTCTCTAATGCCAACATCAAAGGCTCAGTCAGGGGCCAACTTAATTCCGTACCTTTTCCCACCAAGATGCTGAAACATCAGTATACAACATTTCATCCTGTTCTTCTTCTCAAAAAAAACAACATTAACTGTAGCAAAATATTATAGTTTAAAGTTCCATTTAGGGGCCACTTTTCTCCACATTCCAGCTTATAAAGCGGCCACCACTGATTACGATATTTTATCAATGTTTTCCTGTTCACACTTCCACCGGCAGATCCTCCAATATCTTTCCAGTGACTTAAAACACATCCTAACACACTTTTCTTTAAAATTTCACTGCTTGTTTGCCCCCCCAGTTTCCAGTTTACACTTTCAGAATACACATGTTACTTGCAAAAGCGTATCACAAAACGTATCACTCACAAAAATACGGGCACGCAATATCTTTCAGTAGCGATGTCACAAAACTACTATTACCAGCAATATTGCCAAAATCACAATAACAATAGTCAGAGTCAAATTCCACATGCGATAAGTCAGAAAACCGAACTGTGTAACACCGTAACGATATCTCTCTTATAACAATGCCACGAACCTACTATTACCACCAGAAAAATAGCCAAAATCACAGTAACAATAACCAAAGTTAAATACCATACTCCATGAGTCAGAAAACCGAAATAGACAACACAATTCCAGATGGACCTTAAAGCGAGCTCTTTCCTTAAGGTCCCCAAATATACTTATGGTGCTAACCACAAAGTATATACCAAACACTGCCTCGCAGAAGATCACCTTCTGACTTACAGACAGTTCCAGATACAGATGGACCCCAAGGTCCCCAGATATACTTGTGGTACTAACCACAAAGTATATACCAAATACTGTCCTGCAGAAGTCACCTTCCGACTTACTGGACAGTCCCAGATGACCGGTCTACCAGAAAACCAAACCAGAATAAAGAATATACTCACTTACAATGATGGGGTCCTTGTCTGCCTCCGCAGTGATCCGGTGAGTCGAGGAGTCCCTCCGGGAAATCCCGGGGGTACCCTAGGGAGTCCTGTCCCCAGCGGGTCCTGCGGTCCGGCAGAGAGGTCGTCCCATCTGGGGTGCCAGATTGATTCAAAGATCGAAGCCGAAATTCCTTTAAGTGGTATATTCTTTATTGCAGCGCTGGATGCACGGGGGATCTCTCCACCTATCGTGCATACCCAAAGCGGAAAGCAGTCTTGAATTTATACAATCAATCTATCAATATTCTACAAGTGCCTATACATATTCATTACCTATCCCCGCCTTCCCTCGCTTCTCATGCTAATTAGCCTTTTGGCACCTTGCGCCTGCGTAGAGCCTCCCAAGAATTGTGGGCAGGGGTCTTTGGGATGTGCGCAGGGGTCTTTGGGAGGAAGACCCCGAGTCTTCCTCACAGTGTACTTTTCACCTTTGGTCAGGAATCTGCTGAATTGGCATGTTTCTTAATTGCAAGAGCTGGTTGTTGCCAATTCTCCCGTTTGTTGTATCTTTATAATGAATTCCAATGTCCAGTTTCAAGATTTATAGTCCTTACATTCGTTTCTCTGTCCGCCTGCCGCTTCCTTATCATGAGTTCCAGTGTCTTGTTTCGAGATATACAGTCCATGTCTGGGGATTGCCCTTGCCTCCCCAATACCTCCCCAGTACCTCCTTAATCAGCTCGTAGTCTTCCTCTCCCCCTTTGTACTTACTTGGCACCATACCAATGTATGAGATTAGAACTGGTGAGAAAACAAAAAGACCTCCACACGGACTTTAGAAGTCTCAGTTACACTCTCACTCACAAACACTAGCAACCGCACCTTTACCCAACCGGACGGTATCTTACGAATCAGTCGTATTCATCCAGAATCCAACTGGACGGTATCCACAAGCATCTCTGCTGTCTTCGTCTGGGATCGAACCAGACGGTATCCACAAACGACTGTCGTCTTCATCTGGTTCGATTCCGGACACCGGAATCCAACCGAACGGTATCCAAACGACCTTGTCGTCTTCGTCCGGATCTTCGCGCGCAGAATTACAGGCAAAAAACAGCCAGCAAGGGAGCTCAAAAAAAAACCAAAACAAATTCTTTGCTTACCTTTATTCAGGTTCAGGATGGCATTAGTCCCGATCTGACTCAAACAGCAGCCACCAAATGGTGGGGCGCCTCTCCTAGATTAAATCACAATTCAGGAACTATAGCCATCCCGGACGAGCCCCAAAATTGTTATAAATGGCTCAGGATTCAAATTAGGATTAAATAAAAAAATAGGATTTATTGAAAGAATATAAAGGAATAGAGGTAAGCAAACAGCGCTGGGTGCACCGGGAGTCTCCGCTCCACCAGGACGCACACCAGTTACATCAAGCAGCTGATTTTTATGCTCCTAGACTAATACATATTCATTACTACTTCTAAAAAAAATAGATTATTAGAATTAGCTTCCGGGGTGCAGTCTCTCCTACTGGAGCATGCGCAGTCTCCTCTGGGGTCTCTTCTGGGGGTCTCTAGGGGTCTTTCATGCTGAAGGCTCGTAGTCTTCCTCTCCCCCTTTGTACTTACTTGGCACCATACCAAGTTTATAGAACATTCTCTTCAAGACTTGTCTCCCAGCCGTCCTTCAGCTTCTTTTTCCTTCCTCTTAATCTCTCGGCCCCCCTAACCAGATACCAAAGATCCGCATAGTATCCCATAACAGTCACTAGTTGTTATCAGTTGTTCTGAAACTCCCAGACATCAAACACAAACAGCTTCACGAGTAATTAAAACATTCTTCCCCAGCCATTCACAGACACATCTATAGCAGTGTTAGAAATAGAAGTCCGGAATAACAAAAGCAAACAGGTTCATAAATTTAAGGAGTGATAAATTGACTAGAATGAGGGGGAGACTGGGACACACTGCAGCTGAGGTTCAAGAATTAAATTGCCAGTGCAGGGCCCAGAGGCAGACAGGATTCAAACAGAATTGTTCTTTATGGACACGAATTGTTAAAACATTCCTCACACCCTTATCATAAGCCATACAACAACAGTTATATGTACACTTACGCTTGCACTTACCCTAGCAATTACTCGTACAATTACTCTTAACCTTACTATTAAGCTAACCCTAAACCTTACCCTTATCCTAACACTTACCCTTATCCTAAACCTTACCCTTTTTGCTACACTTACCCTTTGCCTAATTCTAAACCTTACCCTAACCCTCACCCTTACCCTTACCATTATACTTACTTTTACCCTTGACCTAAACCTTACCCCAATCCTTACCCTGACCCTTACATTAACCCTAACCCTTACCCTAACCCTTACTCTAATCCTAACCCTTAACCTAAACCTTACACTTAATCTTACCTTTAACCTTACCCTTAAACTAATACATACTCTTACCTTTCCCTCACCATAACCCTAAAATTAACCGTAACCATTACCTGAACACTTATCCTTACCTAACCCTAACCCTTACTCTAACTTTTACCCGGACCCGGACCCTTAGACTTCCCCTTCCCCTTCCCCTTACTCTTCCCCTTACCCTAACCCTTACCCTTACACTTACGGTTACCATTTACCTTACCCTTACCCTAACACTTAACCTTAACCTAACCCTAACCCTAAACCTTACCTGAACCCTTACCCTGACCCTTACATTAACCCTAACCCTAAAACTTAACCTTAACCTTACCCTTAACCTTAACCTAATACTTACCCTTACTTTTCCCTCACCCTAACCCTAAAATTAACCCTAGCCATTACCCTTACTTTAACCCTTACTCTAACCCTTACCCTTACCATAACCCATACTCTAACACATACTTCTACCCGTAACCGTACCCTTACCGTAACCCTTACCCTTACCGTTACCGTTACCCTTACCCTTACCGTTACCGTTACCCTTACCCTTACCGTTACCATTACCATTACCCTTAACCTAACCCTAAACCTTACCCTTATCCTAACACTTACCCTTACCGTAAACCTTACCCTTTCTGCTACACTTACCCTTAGCCTAAATCTAAACCTTACACTTACCCTTAGCCTAACCCTCGCCCTTACCGTTACCCATACCCTTATTCTTACCCTTACCCTAACCCTTACCTTTACACTTACGGTTACCATTAACCTTACCCTTACCCTAACACTTATCCTGAACCTAACCCTTACCCTAAACCTTACCCCAACCCTTACCCTGACCCTTACATTAACCCTAACCCTTACCCTAAACCTTACCCTTACTCTTAACCTTAACCTTACCCTTAACATTCACCTAATACTTACGCATACGTTTTCCTGACTTTAACCCTAAAACTAACCCTAACCATTACCCTAACACTTAACCTTACCCTAACCCTAACCCTTACTCTAACCCTTACCCTGACCTGTACCCTTACCCTTACCCTTACCCTTATACTCACCCTAATTCTTACCCATACCATAACCCATACCCTAACACATATTTGTACCCTTAACCTTACCGTTACCCTTAACCGTTACACTTACCCTTATTCTATCCGTTACTCTTACACTTTCCCTTAACATAAACCTTACCCTTGACCTTACCCTTACCATAAGCCATACATCAACACTTACATGTACACTTACGCTTGCACTTACCCTAGCAATTACTCATACAATTACCCTTAACCTTACTATTAAGCTAACCCTAAACCTTACCCTTATCCTAACACTTACCCTTATCCTAAACCTTACCCTTTCTGCTACACTTACCCTTTCCCTAATTCTAAACCTTACCCGAACCCTCATCCTTACCTAAATCTAACTAAAATCTAACCATTACCCTAACCCCTCACCCTTAGAATATACATATATTTACCCTTTACCTAAACCTTTACCCCAACCCTTACCTTGACCCTTACATTAACCCTAATCCTTACACTAAACCTTACACTTACTCTTAACCTTAACCTTAGCTGTAACCTAATACTTACTCTTACGTTTCCCTCACCCTAACCCTAAAATTAACCCTAACCATTACCCTAACACTTACCCTTACTCTAAACCTTACCATGAACTTAAGTGTAAGTGTTAGGATAACGGTAACCTTAAGGGTGACCCTTAAGCTTATCCTTAATGTTTATGGTTAGGTTAAGGGTAATTGTACGAGTAATTACTAGGATAAGTGTAAGCGTAAGTGTACATGTAAGTGTTGATGTATGGCTTATGGTAAGGGTAAGGTCAAGGGTAAGGTTTATGTTAAGGGAAAGTGTAAGAGTAACGGATAGAATAAGGGTAAGTGTAACGGTTAAGTGTTAGGGTAATGGTTAGGGTTAATTTTAGGATTAGGGTGAGAAAAATGTAAGGTTAAGTACTAGCTTAAGGTTAAGGGTAAGGTTAAGTTTAAGAGTAAGTGTAAGGTTTAGGTTAAGGGTTAGTGTTAATGTAAGGTTCAGGGAAAGGTTTGGGGTAAGGTTTAGGGTTAGGTTCAGCTTAAGGGTAAGGGTTGGGGTAAGGTTAAGGGTATGGATAAGGAAAAGTGTAAGGGATAGGGTAAGGGTAAGGGTTAGCGTAAGGGTAAGATTAATGGTAAGGTTTATGTTAAGGGTAAGCGTAAGGGTAACGGATAGAGTAAGGGTAAGGGTAACGGTAAGGTTAAGGGTAAAAATATGTGTTAGGGTATGGGTTATGGTATGGGTAAGAGTTAGGGTAATGTAAGGGTAAGGGTGAGTGTAAGGGTATGGGTCAGAGTAAGGGTTAGAGTAAGGGTTAGGGTTAGGGTAAGGGTAAGTGTTAGAATAATGGTTAGGGTTAATTTTAGGGTTAGGGTGAAGGAAACGTAAGGGTAAGTATTGGGTTAAGGTAAGGGTAAGTGTAAGGTTTAGATTTAGGCTAATGGTAAATGTAGCAGAAAGGGTAAGGTTTACGATAAGGGTAAGTGTTAGGGTAAGGGTAAGGTTTAGGGTAACATAAAGGGTAAGGATTACGGTAAGGGTAAGGGTACGGGTAGAATTTGTTAGAATATGGCTTATGGTAAGGGTAAGGTTTAGGGTAAGAGTAAGTGTAAGTGTATGTGTAAGGGTACGGGTCATTGTAAGGGTTAGAGTAAGGGTTAGGGTAAGGGTAGGTGTTAGGGTAATGGTTAGGGTTAATTTTAGGGTTAGGGTGAGGGAAACGGAAGGGTAAGTATTAGGTTAAGGTTAAGGGTAAGGTTAAGGTTAAGAGTAAGTGTAAGTTTTAGGGTAAGGGTAAGGGTTAATGTAAGGGTCAGGGTAAGGGTTAAGGTAAGGTTTAGGGTTAGAGTTAGGTTAAGGTTAAGGTTTAGGGTAAGGGTAAGTTATATGTATAAGGATAAGTGTAAGGGTAAGTGTTAGGGTAAGTGTAAGGATAAGGATAAGTGTACAAGTCAGGGTAAGGTTTAGAGTTAGGATTAGGGTTTGGGTTAGGGTAAGGGTAAGTGTTAGGGTAATGGTTAGGGTTAATTTTAGGTGTATGGTGACGGATAAGAAAGGGTAAGTAGTAGGTTAAAGTTAAGCGTAAGGTTAAGGTTAAGAGTAAGTGTAAGTTTTAGGGTACGGTTTAGGGTTAATGTAAGGGTCAGGGTAAGTGTTTGGGTAAGATTTAGGGTTAGGGTAAGAGTAAGTATATGGGTAATGGTAAGGGTAAGTGTTAGGGTTAGGGTAAGTGTAAGGTTTAGATTTAGGCTAAGGGTAAGTGTAGCAGAAAGGGTAAGGGTTACGGTAAGTGTAAGTGTAAGGATAAGGTTAAGGTTTAGGCTTACGTTAAGGGTAAGGGTAATGCTTTGGTAAGGGTAAGAGTAAGGGTAAAGGTAAGGGTAAGGGTACTGGTAGAAGTATGTGTTAGAGTACGGCTTATGGTAAGGGTACAAGTAGCTCCCCCCCCAGAGACAGGACCCAAAGGTGTACAACCAGTTCCCAACACCCCTGAGACACAGGCCCAAACTGCCCCCCCAGACACAGCGACCCAAATTCTACAAGCAGCTCCCAACCCCTGCCAGGCAGGCCCCCTACCCTATACAAGCAGCTCCCAACCCTCCCCCCCCCCCCCCGAGGGAGGCCCCAAAGGTGTAGAGTCAGCTCCCAACCCCCTCAATGCTGGCCCCTAGGGTCTACAAGCAGCTCCCCCCTTGCCCCCAGATACCGGCCCCCAGACACAGACCCCAAAAGCCTAATCACAGGCCGTGAACTCTAGAGGCAGGCTCCAAAACCCAGGACAAAGCCCCAGTGGTTCGAGACAGGGCCCAAATCCCAGACACAGGCCCCAAACGCTAAACATATGCCAAAAAAAGTATTAGTGCTGGTGCCAAATGTTACAGACAGGCCCAAAAGCCCGAGATGCTCAAGGCTGAGACGTAACTTGGCTTTCTGAATTACTGGAAAGCAGCTTTCATTCTCAGATAATTGTGTGCAGGCTGATTAAGGAGGTATTGGGGAGGCAAGGACAATCCCCAGACAAGGACTGTATATCTCGAAACAAGACACTGGAACTCATGATAAGGAAGCGGCAGGCGGACAGAGAAACGAATGTAAGGACTATAACTCTCGAAACTGGACATTGGAATTCATTATAAAGATACAACAAACGGGAGAATTGGCAACAACCAGCTCTTGCAATTAAGAAACATGCCAATTCAGCAGATTCCTGACCAAAGGTGAAAAGTACACTGTGAGGAAGACTCGGGGTCTTCCTCCCAAAGACCCCTGCCCACGTCCCAAAGACCCCTGCCCACAATTCTTGGAAGGCTCTGCGCAGGCGCAAGGTGCCAAAAGGCTAATTAGCATGAGAAGCGAGGGAAGGCGGGGATAGGTAATGCATATGTATAGGTGCTTGTAGAATATTGATAGATTGATTGTATAAATTCAAGACTGCTTTCTGCTTTGGGTATGCACGATAGGTGGAGAGATCCCCCGTGCATCCAGCGCTGCAATAAAGAATATACCACTTAAAGGAATTTCGGCTTCGATCTTTGAATCAATTTGGCGACCCAGATGGGACAACCTCTCTGCCGGACTGCAGGACCTGCTGGGAACAGGACTCCCTAGGGTACCCCCGGGATTTCCCGGAGGGACTCCTCGACTCACCGGATCACTGCGGAGGCAGACAAGGACCCCATCATTGTAAGTGAGTATATTCTTTATTCTGGTTTGGTTTTCTGGTAGACCGGTCATCTGGAACTGTCTGTAAGTCAGAAGGTGATCTTCTGCGAGGCAGTGTTTGGTATATACTTTGTGGTTAGCACCATAAGTACATGTTTGGGGACCTTAAGGAAGGAGCTCGCTTTAAGGTCCATCTGGAATTGTGTTGTCTATTTCGGTTTTCTGACTCATGGAGTATGGTATTTAACTCTGGTTCTTGTTACTGCGATTTTGGCTATTTTCCTGGTGGTAATAGTAGGTTCGTGGCATTGTTATAAGAAAGATATCGTTACGGTGTTACACAGTTCGGTTTTCTGACTTATCGCATGTGGAATTTGACTCTGACTATTGTTACTGTGATTTTGGCAATATTGCTGGTAATAGTAGTTTTGTGACATCGCTACTGAAAGATATTGCGTGCCCGTATTTTTGTGAGTGATACGTTTTGTGATACGCTTTTGTAAGTAACATGTGTATTCTGAAAGTGTAAACTGGAAACTGGGGGGGCAAACAAGCAGTGAAATTTTAAAGAAAAGTGTGTTAGGATGTGTTTTAAGTCACTGGAAGGATATTGGAGGATCTGCCGGTGGAAGTGTGAACAGGAAAACATTGATAAAATATCGTAATCAGTGGTGGCCGCTTTATAAGCTGGAATGTGGAGAAAAGTGGCCCCTAAATGGAACTTTAAACTATAATATTTTGCTACAGTTAATGTTGTTTTTTGAGAAGCAGAACAGGATGAAATGTTGTATACTGATG
Source organism: Aythya marila (assembly GCF_965140915.1). Lineage (NCBI taxonomy): Eukaryota > Metazoa > Chordata > Aves > Anseriformes > Anatidae > Aythya > Aythya marila. Next base: position 111,224 of record NW_028137222.1, on the reverse strand, counting down.
TTTCAGCATCTTGGTGGGAAAAGGTAGGGAATTAAGTTGGCCCCTGACTGAACCTTTGATGTTGGCATTAGAGAAGTACAGGCTGGAGAAAGATAAAGGAAGTGTTAAAAGGGTTGTTGAAAGTGTTAAAGGTGTTTGAAGTTGAATGAGCAGGGAAAGAGGATGTAGGAATGTTAATAGTTCTGCCTCTGCCCGAGGCAGAGATCTTAAAATCATGGGTGTTAGCCCTTTAGGGCAAAGGGACCGTGATCGGTCCGAGAGAGTTGTCACAGAAACAGAAAAGAGGTACACTCTTAAAACAACCTGAGTTCATGTGCGAGCTCAGATTGCTGATGGGACCGTTCAGGGAACAGTGGACAACTGCATTCCCCTGACCGACCCCCACTAAGACCCGAATCATCCTGAAAATCATGAACGGTTAAGTAAATACTAAAACCTGGATGAATTGGGAATTGAGAATATGCTTCCAACAAGGTCTAAAAGAAAGCCCTATGGAATTTTTGGACCAACTCTGAAATGTAATGAAAATAAATAAATAAATAAATAAATAAATAAATAAATAAATAAATAAAACAAAACGGTTTGGACCTGGCTTTGGAGGACAAATTGACTAGCCTTTTCCTAGGGTAATCAACCCCTGATTTCAACAGGAATAACGGGGACCTGGGGAATCTACCCTAGCGGATCCTCCACTGGTTATAATGAAGCTAGGGGAGGAATGGAAGTGAAATTTCTTATTGCTATGGGGCAACGTATTCAGTTCTAAATCAAGCATTAATGCCTTCACAGAATTATTATGTTAGGGTAAAAGGTGTGTCATCGTTTAACCCGGCCGGCAGCTAAACACCACGCAGCTGTTCGCTCCCCCTCCCCCTCCCTCTCTGGGATGGGGGAGAGAAATGGAAAGTGAAGCCTGTGAGTTGAGATAAAGACAGTTTAATAAGACAAAATAATAATAATAAGAAGAAGAATAAGAATAAGAATAAGAATAAGAATAAGAATAAGAATAAGAATAAGAATAAGAATAAGAATAAGAATAAGAATAAGAATAAGAATAAGAATAAGAATAATAACAATAATAATAACAATAATAATAATACAATGATGATAATAGTACCACTACTAATAATGTGTACAAACAAGTGATGCACAATGCAATTGCTCACCACCCGCTGACCGATGCCCAGCCTAACCCCGAGCAGTCCGGCCCCCTCCCCCTGGCTAGCCACCCCTATGTATTGTTTAGCCTGACGTCAGATGCTATGGAATACCCCTTTGGCTAGTTTGGGTCACCTGTCCTGGGTCTGTCCCCTCCCAGCTCTTACTGCACCCCCAGCCTGCCTGTTGGCAGGACAGAGCAAGAAGCTGAGATGTCCTTGGCTTGGTATAAGCATTGCTCTGCAACAATTGAAACATCGGGGTGTTATCAGCACTCTTCTCATCCTAAGCCAAAACATAGCATTCTCCCAGCTACTAGGAAGAAAATTAACTCTGTTCTAACTGAAACCAGGACAAGGTGTAACCGAAAAGGCTTATTTTTGTGAACCTTTGAAGTACAAATTAGGGAAACAATGGGGCATACACAGATTTTTATCTATGCCTAGCTCCTCATGGGCACTCTTAGGTAGAGATTTATTAGAGCAAGTAGGAGCAGAAATTGTCTTTGAAAAAGGGAAAATGGAATTAAGAACAGGAGAAGAACAACTAATAAATGTGTTAAGCTTGGCACTAATACAAACTGACCCTAAAAGTGAAATACCTTTAGAGATCACAGATCAAGTATGTCCAGGAGTTTGGGCTACCGAAGTCCCTGGAAGAGCTAAAAATGTGACCTTAATAATTATTAAATTAAAGCCAGGAGAGAAACCCGTTAAGGTTAAGTAATATCCTTTGAGGACAGAAGATAGGAAAGGAATTAAAGAGATAATTGATCAATTTTTACAGTATGGATTATTGATTGAATGCGAATCAGAATCCAATGCACCCATATTGCCAATTAAAAAGGCAGATGAAAAAGCTATAGGCTAGTTCAGGATTTGAGGGCCATAAATAAAATCACTGAGGATATACATCCAGTAGTGGCAAACCCTTATACTTTGCTGACTAAATTAAAGAATAGTCAAGTCTGGTTTACCGTACTGGATTTAAAAGATGCCTTCTTCTGCCTAGGCTTAGCCACAGAAAGCCAAAACCTATTCGCCTTTGAATGGGAAAATCCCGATTCAGGCAGAAAGACGCAGCTTACGTGGACATTACTACCTCAAGGATTCAAGAATAGCCCCACTATTTTTGGAAACCAATTAGCAAGGGAACTCGAAACATGGATACCTCCGGACACTGAAGGTGCTTTGTTACAATATGTAGATGATCTCTTAATAGCTACCGAGACTAAAGGGAGTTGGATTCAATGGACTATAAGTCGTCTTAATTTTCTGGGTTTAAATGGATATCAAGTCTCTTGACAGAAAGTCCAGCTGGCTCAACAAAGTGTGACCTATCTGGGATTTGACATTTCGGAAGGACAACGAGAACTAGGAACTGAACATAAGGAAGTCATTTGCCGGACTCCAGAACCTCAAATGGTAAAGGAGCTACAAAGCTTTTTAGGAATGACAGGTTGGTGTCGCCTTTGGATTTATAATTATGGACTATTGGTAAAGCCTCTATGTGAATTGATAAAGATTAACCAGTCAAAGTTAGTCTGGACTGGAGAAGCACAAAAAGTCTTTAAACAACTTAAACAAGAATTGATGATTTTGAAATATCAAGCAATATTGGTAGAACAGGACGACGTGGCAATTGTGATAATTCATATTGTGAATCTAGCCTCTTTTCTTAGTGATGCTCCGGCACAAGCTGTGATTCACGATTGTTTAGAAACTCTAGAGACTGTGTATTCCAGCCGACCAGACCTTAAGGAGGAGCTCATGGAAGACGCGGAAGAAACTTGGTTCACGGATGGGAGCAGTTTTGTTACGCAAAGGCAACGTAAAGCTGGATATGCTATAACAACTACTCAGCAGGTAATCGAGTCTAAGCCTTTACCCCCTGGAACATCAGCTCAAAAGGCGGAGATAGTTGCTCTCACGAGAGCATTGGAACTGGCAGCGGGAAAAAGGGTAAATATTTGGACAGATTCTAAATATACATTCGGCGTGGTACATGCTCATGGAGCAATTTGGAAAGAACATGGATTGCTGACCGCTCAGTGAAAACACAAAGTATGCTGAAGAAATTTTAAAATTGTTAGAGGCTGTAAAACAACCAGAAAAGGTAGCTATCATGCATTGTCAGGGACACCAAAAGGGGAACACCGATTTTGAAATTGGAAAATCGATTGGCAGAGGCTAAGCAGGCAGCTGAAATAACTGAGGTGAAGGCATTGTCTTTGATACCAGACGGTAAAATCCAAACTATATCCAAATTATACAAAAGAAGACTTAAAATTAATTGAAGATTTGAAAGGTAAAATGAAACCAGATGGATGAGTATATTTAAAAGATAACCCCATAGTAATACCCTCTAGTTTGACATGGCCCATAGTTCTTACAGAACACAATAAAACGCATTGGGGAGCTGGCACACTGCATAAGAGCCTGAGTCAGACATTAGTGGGACGATATGATAAAACAAGTAACTCAACAATGTAGCATTTGCTTACACAATAACCCCAATACCAAGGATAGAATAAAATTTGGAATAATCGGTAAAGGAAATTATTTGGGGCAACAGTGGCAAATTGATTTTTCAGAACTCCCTAGAAAAGGGGGGTATCATTATTTACTGGTTCTGACTGACACGTTTTCAGGAAGGCCTGAAGCCTTTCCCTGTCGAACAACCAAAGCAAGAAAAGTGGTTAAAGTCTTGTTAAATGAAATAATACCATGCTTTGGGATTCTAGTAGCAATGTCTTCTGATAGAGTTTCACATTTTTGTGCACAAGTGGTAGAACAGATAAGTAAGATTCTAAAGATAGATTGGCAACTGCATACTCCTTATAGACCACAGGCAAGTGGACAGGTAGAAAAAATGAACCATTTAATTAAACAATAAATAGCTAAAATTGGATAAGAAGCTAATTTGTCATGGCCTCAATCCCTCCCTTTAGCATTACTTGGAATTAGAGTTAAACCTAGAATAAAAGGAAATTTGAGTCCCTTCAAAATCTTATATGGAAGGCCATAGCAATTTCTATTTAGTGGAGAGGACCTAATGCAGTTAGGATCAGAATATTTATATGCTTATATAACTGAACTTCAGAAACAATTAAATAAAGTACATACATTTGTTTTAGGGACCAGGGCTAGAGGGTTGGATCAACCAATCCACCCCTTTAAGCTCGGGGATTATATATATATAAAGACTTTTTCAGGACAACCCGTGCAGGAAAAATGGAAGGAAAGTGGATGGGACCACACCAAGTATTACTGACAACACACACCGCCATTAAGATTAAGAAGCAAGCAGCTTGGATCCACAATTCAAGGGTGAAGAAGGCCCCGGCGAGGATATGGACCACCACTCCAATTGGACCAACAAAATTACGGTTTTCCAGATCCTAATGATTGCAGGGGTGCGGTTCTCGGATTTGGGGTGGGCAACTTGGGATGAGAACTTACACCTGACCTTAATACAAACAATTTCTCAAGTAACTAATAAGACGAACTGTTGGGTATGCACCCATCTGCCACAGCATGGGAATAAGGGTGTATCGTTAATTGGGATTCCCTTGCCTGCAAACTTATCTTGGACTAATTTGTGGGAAAACACATCTTGGGGTCGAAAATATTAAGCAGTTTTGGAACTAGAAGTGAGTAGCTTCTTGCCGTTAGAATCCTATTATGTGTGTGTACAAAGGTGTAACCCGCCTAAGGGTATAGGAAAACAGCATTGTATGAATACGGATACTACTTATGTGGGAAATCAGACATCTTGTAATTGAACAATTGATATTAGTACGACTAGCGGCTGGGCAAATTCAACCAGCTGGACGGTTCCAGAAGGAAAAGGGTGGTATTGGCTATGCAATGATACAGCCTGTAAGGTCTTGCCTGAGAACTGGAAGGGAACTTGCACTCTTGGAGCGGTAGTCCCCAATATGACAGTACATGATGTAGTGCCTCGAGGTTACTTGAGAAATCATATCCGGAGAATCAGATGAAAAATTAACAATCCATTGGTAGAGAGACACACCCCTTTTCATAGTTTTGTGCGATGGTTTATCCCATGGTTAGGAGTGAGTGAATTGGAAAAGGCAATAGTTAATATTTCTGCAATTATAGAGAAGTTAGAAAACAAAATTCTGGATGCTATAAAGGCTCAACAAGAAGAGATATCTAGTTTATCACAGGTAGTATTCCAAAATCGGATGGCCCTAGACTTGTTACTGGCCACTCAAGGGGGAGTCTGTACAGTAATAAACACAAGTTGTTGTATGTATGTAGATCAGAGTGGAAGGATCTCTACCGACCTGGAAGAAATATGGAAGCAGACCAGGATCCTACATGAGATCAGTAAAGATGATCTTTCATGGAGTTTTAGTGAACTATGGACTAAGTTAACCTCCTGGTTGCCCAATTTCCAATGGTTGAAACAAGTATTCATTGCTCTAATCGTATTAGTAGTGTTAGGAATATTTGTGTGCATGTTGTTTAGATGCCTGCTTTGTTGTGTTACTGTAAATAAAGAAAGTATCTGATGCAAAAGAATTTGCATGGGAAAAGAAAAGGGGGGATTGATTAAGGAGGTATTGGGGAGGCAAGGACAATCCCCAGACAAGGACTGTATATCTCGAAACAAGACACTGGAACTCATGATAAGGAAGCGGCAGGCGGACAGAGAAACGAATGTAAGGACTATAACTCTCGAAACTGGACATTGGAATTCATTATAAAGATACAACAAACGGGAGAATTGGCAACAACCAGCTCTTGCAATTAAGAAACATGCCAATTCAGCAGATTCCTGACCAAAGGTGAAAAGTACACTGTGAGGAAGACTCGGGGTCTTCCTCCCAAAGACCCCTGCGCACATCCCAAAGACCCCTGCCCACAATTCTTGGAAGGCTCTGCGCAGGCGCAAGGTGCCAAAAGGCTAATTAGCATGAGAAGCGAGGGAAGGCGGGGATAGGTAATGCATATGTATAGGTGCTTGTAGAATATTGATAGATTGATTGTATAAATTCAAGACTGCTTTCTGCTTTGGGTATGCACGATAGGTGGAGAGATCCCCCGTGCATCCAGCGCTGCAATAAAGAATATACCACTTAAAGGAATTTCGGCTTCGATCTTTGAATCAATTTGGCGACCCAGATGGGACAACCTCTCTGCCGGACTGCAGGACCTGCTGGGAACAGGACTCCCTAGGGTACCCCCGGGATTTCCCGGAGGGACGCCTCGACTCACCGGATCACTGTGGAGGCAGACAAGGACCCCATCATTGTAAGTGAGTATATTCTTTATTCTGGTTTGTTTTTCTGGTAGACCGGTCATCTGGAACTGTCTGTAAGTCAGAAGGTGATCTTCTGCGAGGCAGTGTTTGGTATATACTTTGTGGTTAGCACCATAAGTACATGTTTGGGGACCTTAAGGAAGGAGCTCGCTTTAAGGTCCATCTGGAATTGTGTTGTCTATTTCGGTTTTCTGACTCATGGAGTATGGTATTTAACTCTGGTTCTTGTTACTGCGATTTTGGCTATTTTCCTGGTGGTAATAGTAGGTTCGTGGCATTGTTATAAGAAAGATATCGTTACGGTGTTACACAGTTCGGTTTTCTGACTTATCGCATGTGGAATTTGACTCTGACTATTGTTACTGTGATTTTGGCAATATTGCTGGTAATAGTAGTTTTGTGACATCGCTACTGAAAGATATTGCGTGCCCGTATTTTTGTGAGTGATACGTTTTGTGATACGCTTTTGTAAGTAACATGTGTATTCTGAAAGTGTAAACTGGAAACTGGGGGGGCAAACAAGCAGTGAAATTTTAAAGAAAAGTGTGTTAGGATGTGTTTTAAGTCACTGGAAGGATATTGGAGGATCTGCCGGTGGAAGTGTGAACAGGAAAACATTGATAAAATATCGTAATCAGTGGTGGCCGCTTTATAAGCTGGAATGTGCAGAAAAGTGGCCCCTAAATGGAACTTTAAACTATAATATTTTGCTACAGTTAATGTTGTTTTTTGAGAAGCAGAACAGGATGAAATGTTGTATACTGATGTTTCAGCATCTTGGTGGGAAAAGGTAGGGAATTAAGTTGGCCCCTGACTGAACCTTTGATGTTGGCATTAGAGAAGTACAGGCTGGAGAAAGATAAAGGAAGTGTTAAAAGGGTTGTTGAAAGTGTTAAAGGTGTTTGAAGTTGAATGAGCAGGGAAAGAGGATGTAGGAATGTTAATAGTTCTGCCTCTGCCCGAGGCAGAGATCTTAAAATCATGGGTGTTAGCCCTTTAGGGCAAACGGACCATGATCGGTCCGAGAGAGTTGTCACAGAAACAGAAAAGAGGTACACTCTTAAAACAACCTGAGTTCATGTGCGAGCTCAGATTGCTGATGGGACCGTTCAGGGAACTGTGGACAACTGCATTCCCCTGACCGACCCCCACTAAGACCCGAATCATCCTGAAAATCATGAACGGTTAAGTAAATACTAAAACCTGGATGAATTGGGAATTGAGAATATGCTTCCAACAAGGTCTAAAAGAAAGCCCTATGGAATTTTTGGACCAACTCTGAAATGTAATGAAAATAAATAAATAAATAAATAAATAAATAAATAAATAAAACAAAACGGTTTGGACCTGGCTTTGGAGGACAAATTGACTAGCCTTTTCCTAGGGTAATCAACCCCTGATTTCAACAGGAATAATGGGGACCTGGGGAATCTACCCTAGCGGATCCTCCACTGGTTATAATGAAGCTAGGGGAGGAATGGAAGTGAAATTTCTTATTGCTATGGGGCAACGTATTCAGTTCTAAATCAAGCATTAATGCCTTCACAGAATTATTATGTTAGGGTAAAAGGTGTGTCGTGGTTTAACCCGGCCGGCAGCTAAACACCACGCAGCTGTTCGCTCCCCCTCCCCCTCCCTCTCTGGGACGGGGGAGAGAAATGGAAAGTGAAGCCTGTGAGTTGAGATAAAGACAGTTTAATAAGACAAAATAATAATAATAATAATAATAATAATAATAATAATAATAATACAATGATGATAATAGTACCACTACTAATAATGTGTACAAACAAGTGATGCACAATGCAATTGCTCACCACCCGCTGACCGATGCCCAGCCTAACCCCGAGCAGTCCGGCCCCCTCCCCCTGGCTAGCCACCCCTATGTATTGTTTAGCCTGACGTCAGATGCTATGGAATACCCCTTTGGCTAGTTTGGGTCACCTGTCCTGGGTCTGTCCCCTCCCAGCTCTTACTGCACCCCCAGCCTGCCTGTTGGCAGGACAGAGCAAGAAGCTGAGATGTCCTTGGCTTGGTATAAGCATTGCTCTGCAACAATTGAAACATCGGGGTGTTATCAGCACTCTTCTCATCCTAAGCCAAAACATAGCATTCTCCCAGCTACTAGGAAGAAAATTAACTCTGTTCTAACTGAAACCAGGACAAGGTGTAACCGAAAAGGCTTATTTTTGTGAACCTTTGAAGTACAAATTAGGGAAACAATGGGGCATACACAGATTTTTATCTATGCCTAGCTCCTCATGGGCACTCTTAGGTAGAGATTTATTAGAGCAAGTAGGAGCAGAAATTGTCTTTGAAAAAGGGAAAATGGAATTAAGAACAGGAGAAGAACAACTAATAAATGTGTTAAGCTTGGCACTAATACAAACTGACCCTAAAAGTGAAATACCTTTAGAGATCACAGATCAAGTATGTCCAGGAGTTTGGGCTACCGAAGTCCCTGGAAGAGCTAAAAATGTGACCTTAATAATTATTAAATTAAAGCCAGGAGAGAAACCCGTTAAGGTTAAGTAATATCCTTTGAGGACAGAAGATAGGAAAGGAATTAAAGAGATAATTGATCAATTTTTACAGTATGGATTATTGATTGAATGCGAATCAGAATCCAATGCACCCATATTGCCAATTAAAAAGGCAGATGAAAAAGCTATAGGCTAGTTCAGGATTTGAGGGCCATAAATAAAATCACTGAGGATATACATCCAGTAGTGGCAAACCCTTATACTTTGCTGACTAAATTAAAGAATAGTCAAGTCTGGTTTACCGTACTGGATTTAAAAGATGCCTTCTTCTGCCTAGGCTTAGCCACAGAAAGCCAAAACCTATTCGCCTTTGAATGGGAAAATCCCGATTCAGGCAGAAAGACGCAGCTTACGTGGACATTACTACCTCAAGGATTCAAGAATAGCCCCACTATTTTTGGAAACCAATTAGCAAGGGAACTCGAAACATGGATACCTCCGGACACTGAAGGTGCTTTGTTACAATATGTAGATGATCTCTTAATAGCTACCGAGACTAAAGGGAGTTGGATTCAATGGACTATAAGTCGTCTTAATTTTCTGGGTTTAAATGGATATCAAGTCTCTTGACAGAAAGTCCAGCTGGCTCAACAAAGTGTGACCTATCTGGGATTTGACATTTCGGAAGGACAACGAGAACTAGGAACTGAACATAAGGAAGTCATTTGCCGGACTCCAGAACCTCAAATGGTAAAGGAGCTACAAACCTTTTTAGGAATGACAGGTTGGTGTCGCCTTTGGATTTATAATTATGGACTATTGGTAAAGCCTCTATGTGAATTGATAAAGATTAACCAGTCAAAGTTAGTCTGGACTGGAGAAGCACAAAAAGTCTTTAAACAACTTAAACAAGAATTGATGATTTTGAAATATCAAGCAATATTGGTAGAACAGGACGACGTGGAGATTGTGATAATTCATATTGTGAATCTAGCCTCTTTTCTTAGTGATGCTCCGGCACAAGCTGTGATTCACGATTGTTTAGAAACTCTAGAGACTGTGTATTCCAGCCGACCAGACCTTAAGGAGGAGCTCATGGAAGACGCGGAAGAAACTTGGTTCACGGATGGGAGCAGTTTTGTTACGCAAAGGCAACGTAAAGCTGGATATGCTATAACAACTACTCAGCAGGTAATCGAGTCTAAGCCTTTACCCCCTGGAACATCAGCTCAAAAGGCGGAGATAGTTGCTCTCACGAGAGCATTGGAACTGGCAGCGGGAAAAAGGGTAAATATTTGGACAGATTCTAAATATACATTCGGCGTGGTACATGCTCATGGAGCAATTTGGAAAGAACATGGATTGCTGACCGCTCAGTGAAAACACAAAGTATGCTGAAGAAATTTTAAAATTGTTAGAGGCTGTAAAACAACCAGAAAAGGTAGCTATCATGCATTGTCAGGGACACCAAAAGGGGAACACCGATTTTGAAATTGGAAAATCGATTGGCAGAGGCTAAGCAGGCAGCTGAAATAACTGAGGTGAAGGCATTGTCTTTGATACCAGACGGTAAAATCCAAACTATATCCAAATTATACAAAAGAAGACTTAAAATTAATTGAAGATTTGAAAGGTAAAATGAAACCAGATGGATGAGTATATTTAAAAGATAACCCCATAGTAATACCCTCTAGTTTGACATGGCCCATAGTTCTTACAGAACACAATAAAACGCATTGGGGAGCTGGCACACTGCATAAGAGCCTGAGTCAGACATTAGTGGGACGATATGATAAAACAAGTAACTCAACAATGTAGCATTTGCTTACACAATACCAAGGATAGAATAAAATTTGGAATAATCGGTAAAGGAAATTATTCGGGGCAACAGTGGCAAATTGATTTTTCAGAACTCCCTAGAAAAGGGGGGTATCATTATTTACTGGTTCTGACTGACACGTTTTCAGGAAGGCCTGAAGCCTTTCCCTGTCGAACAACCAAAGCAAGAAAAGTGGTTAAAGTCTTGTTAAATGAAATAATACCATGCTTTGGGATTCTAGTAGCAATGTCTTCTGATAGAGTTTCACATTTTTGTGCACAAGTGGTAGAACAGATAAGTAAGATTCTAAAGATAGATTGGCAACTGCATACTCCTTATAGACCACAGGCAAGTGGACAGGTAGAAAAAATGAACCATTTAATTAAACAATAAATAGCTAAAATTGGATAAGAAGCTAATTTGTCATGGCCTCAATCCCTCCCTTTAGCATTACTTGGAATTAGAGTTAAACCTAGAATAAAAGGAAATTTGAGTCCCTTCAAAATCTTATATGGAAGGCCATAGCAATTTCTATTTAGTGGAGAGGACCTAACGCAGTTAGGATCAGAATATTTATATGCTTATATAACTGAACTTCAGAAACAATTAAATAAAGTACATACATTTGTTTTAGGGACCAGGGCTAGAGGGTTGGATCAACCAATCCACCCCTTTAAGCTCGGGGATTATATATATATAAAGACTTTTTCAGGACAACCCGTGCAGGAAAAATGGAAGGAAAGTGGATGGGACCACACCAGGTATTACTGACAACACACACCGCCATTAAGATTAAGAAGCAAGCAGCTTGGATCCACAATTCAAGGGTGAAGAAGGCCCCGGCGAGGATATGGACCACCACTCCAATTGGACCAACAAAATTACGGTTTTCCAGATCCTAATGATTGCAGGGGTGCGGTTCTCGGATTTGGGGTGGGCAACTTGGGATGAGAACTTACACCTGACCTTAATACAAACAATTTCTCAAGTAACTAATAAGACGAACTGTTGGGTATGCACCCATCTGCCACAGCATGGGAATAAGGGTGTATCGTTAATTGGGATTCCCTTGCCTGCAAACTTATCTTGGACTAATTTGTGGGAAAACACATCTTGGGGTCGAAAATATTAAGCAGTTTTGGAACTAGAAGTGAGTAGCTTCATGCCGTTAGAATCCTATTATGTATGTGTACAAAGGTGTAACCCGCCTAAGGGTATAGGAAAACAGCATTGTATAAATACGGATACTACTTATGTGGGAAATCAGACATCTTGTAATTGAACAATTGATATTAGTACGACTAGCGGCTGGGCAAATTCAACCAGCTGGACGGTTCCAGAAGGAAAAGGGTGGTATTGGCTATGCAATGATACCGCCCGTAATGTCTTGCCTGAGAATTGGAAGGGAACTTGCACTCTTGGAGCGGTAGTCCCCAATATGACAGTACATGATGTAGTGCCTCGAGGTTACTTGAGAACTCATATCCGGAGAATCAGATGAAAAATTAACAATCCATTGGTAGAGAGACACACCCCTTTTCATAGTTTTGTGCGATGGTTTATCCCATGGTTAGGAGTGCGTGAATTGGAAAAGGCAATAGTTAATATTTCTGCAATTATAGAGAAGTTAGAAAACAAAATTCTGGATGCTATAAAGGCTCAACAAGAAGAGGTATCTAGTTTATCACAGGTAGTATTCCAAAATCGGATGGCCCTAGACTTGTTACTGGCCACTCAAGGGGGAGTCTGTACAGTAATAAACACAAGTTGTTGTATGTATGTAGATCAGAGTGGAAGGATCTCTACCGACCTGGAAGAAATATGGAAGCAGACCAGGATCCTACATGAGATCAGTAAAGATGATCTTTCATGGAGTTTTAGTGAACTATGGACTAAGTTAACCTCCTGGTTGCCCAATTTCCAATGGTTGAAACAAGTATTCATTGCTCTAATCGTATTAGTAGTGTTAGGAATATTTGTGTGCATGTTGTTTAGATGCCTGCTTTGTTGTGTTACTGTAAATAAAGAAAGTATCTGATGCAAAAGAATTTGCATGGGAAAAGAAAAGGGGGGATTGATTAAGGAGGTATTGGGGAGGCAAGGACAATCCCCAGACAAGGACTGTATATCTCGAAACAAGACACTGGAACTCATGATAAGGAAGCGGCAGGCGGACAGAGAAACGAATGTAAGGACTATAACTCTCGAAACTGGACATTGGAATTCATTATAAAGATACAACAAACGGGAGAATTGGCAACAACCAGCTCTTGCAATTAAGAAACATGCCAATTCAGCAGATTCCTGACCAAAGGTGAAAAGTACACTGTGAGGAAGACTCGGGGTCTTCCTCCCAAAGACCCCTGCCCACGTCCCAAAGACCCCTGCCCACAATTCTTGGAAGGCTCTGCGCAGGCGCAAGGTGCCAAAAGGCTAATTAGCATGAGAAGCGAGGGAAGGCGGGGATAGGTAATGCATATGTATAGGTGCTTGTAGAATATTGATAGATTGATTGTATAAATTCAAGACTGCTTTCTGCTTTGGGTATGCACGATAGGTGGAGAGATCCCCCGTGCATCCAGCGCTGCAATAAAGAATATACCACTTAAAGGAATTTCGGCTTCGATCTTTGAATCAATTTGGCGACCCAGATGGGACAACCTCTCTGCCGGACTGCAGGACCTGCTGGGAACAGGACTCCCTAGGGTACCCCCGGGATTTCCCGGAGGGACTCCTCGACTCACCGGATCACTGCGGAGGCAGACAAGGACCCCATCATTGTAAGTGAGTATATTCTTTATTCTGGTTTGGTTTTCTGGTAGACCGGTCATCTGGAACTGTCTGTAAGTCAGAAGGTGATCTTCTGCGAGGCAGTGTTTGGTATATACTTTGTGGTTATCACTATAAGTACATGTTTGGGGACCTTAAGGAAGGAGCTCGCTTTAAGGTCCATCTGGAATTGTGTTGTCTATTACGGTTTTCTGACTCATGGAGTATGGTATTTAACTCTGGTTATTGTTACTGCGATTTTGGCTATTTTCCTGGTGGTAATAGTAGGTTCGTGGCATTGTTATAAGAAAGATATCGTTACGGTGTTACACAGTTCGGTTTTCTGACTAATCGCATGTGGAATTTGACTCTGACTATTGTTACTGTGATTTTGGCAATATTGCTGGTAATAGTAGTTTTGTGGCATCGCTACTGAAAGATATTGCGTGCCCGTATTTTTGTGAGTGATACGTTTTGTGATACGCTTTTGTAAGTAACATGTGTATTCTGAAAGTGTAAACTGGAAACTGGGGGGCGCAAACAAGCAGTGAAATTTTAAAGAAAAGTGTGTTAGGATGTGTTTTAAGTCACTGGAAGGATATTGGAGGATCTGCCGGTGGAAGTGTGAACAGGAAAACATTGATAAAATATCGTAATCAGTGGTGGCCGCTTTATAAGCTGGAATGTGGAGAAAAGTGGCCCCTAAATGGAACTTTAAACTATAATATTTTGCTACAGTTAATGTTGTTTTTTGAGAAGCAGAACAGGATGAAATGTTGTATACTGATGTTTCAGCATCTTGGTGGGAAAAGGTAGGGAATTAAGTTGGCCCCTGACTGAACCTTTGATGTTGGCATTAGAGAAGTACAGGCTGGAGAAAGATAAAGGAAGTGTTAAAAGGGTTGTTGAAAGTGTTAAAGGTGTTTGAAGTTGAATGAGCAGGGAAAGAGGATGTAGGAATGTTAATAGTTCTGCCTCTGCCCGAGGCAGAGATCTTAAAATCATGGGTGTTAGCCCTTTAGGGCAAAGGGACCATGATGGGTCCGAGAGAGTTGTCACAGAAACAGAAAAGAGGTCAACTCTTAAAACAACCTGAGTTCATGTGCGAGCTCAGATTGCTGATGGGACCGTTCAGGGAACTGTGGACAATTGCATTCCCCTGACCGACCCCCACTAAGACCCGAATCATCCTGAAAATCATGAACGGTTAAGTAAATACTAAAACCTGGATGAATTGGGAATTGAGAATATGCTTCCAACAAGGTCTAAAAGAAAGCCCTATGGAATTTTTGGACCAACTCTGAAATGTAATGAAAATAAATAAATAAATAAATAAATAAAACAAAACGGTTTGGACCTGGCTTTGGAGGACAAATTGACTAGCCTTTTCCTAGGGTAATCAACCCCTGATTTCAACAGGAATAACGGGGACCTGGGGAATCTACCCTAGCGGATCCTCCACTGGTTATAATGAAGCTAGGGGAGGAATGGAAGTGAAATTTCTTATTGCTATGGGGCAACGTATTCAGTTCTAAATCAAGCATTAATGCCTTCACAGAATTATTATGTTAGGGTAAAAGGTGTGTCGTGGTTTAACCCGGCCGGCAGCTAAACACCACGCAGCTGTTCGCTCCCCCTCCCCCTCCCTCTCTGGGACGGGGGAGAGAAATGGAAAGTGAAGCCTGTGAGTTGAGATAAAGACAGTTTAATAAGACAAAATAATAATAATAATAATAATAATAATAATAATAATACAATGATGATAATAGTACCACTACTAATAATGTGTACAAACAAGTGATGCACAATGCAATTGCTCACCACCCGCTGACCGATGCCCAGCCTAACCCCGAGCAGTCCGGCCCCCTCCCCCTGGCTAGCCACCCCTATGTATTGTTTAGCCTGACGTCAGATGCTATGGAATACCCCTTTGGCTAGTTTGGGTCACCTGTCCTGGGTCTGTCCCCTCCCAGCTCTTACTGCACCCCCAGCCTGCCTGTTGGCAGGACAGAGCAAGAAGCTGAGATGTCCTTGGCTTGGTATAAGCATTGCTCTGCAACAATTGAAACATCGGGGTGTTATCAGCACTCTTCTCATCCTAAGCCAAAACATAGCATTCTCCCAGCTACTAGGAAGAAAATTAACTCTGTTCTAACTGAAACCAGGACAAGGTGTAACCGAAAAGGCTTATTTTTGTGAACCTTTGAAGTACAAATTAGGGAAACAATGGGGCATACACAGATTTTTATCTATGCCTAGCTCCTCATGGGCACTCTTAGGTAGAGATTTATTAGAGCAAGTAGGAGCAGAAATTGTCTTTGAAAAAGGGAAAATGGAATTAAGAACAGGAGAAGAACAACTAATAAATGTGTTAAGCTTGGCACTAATACAAACTGACCCTAAAAGTGAAATACCTTTAGAGATCACAGATCAAGTATGTCCAGGAGTTTGGGCTACCGAAGTCCCTGGAAGAGCTAAAAATGTGACCTTAATAATTATTAAATTAAAGCCAGGAGAGAAACCCGTTAAGGTTAAGTAATATCCTTTGAGGACAGAAGATAGGAAAGGAATTAAAGAGATAATTGATCAATTTTTACAGTATGGATTATTGATTGAATGCGAATCAGAATCCAATGCACCCATATTGCCAATTAAAAAGGCAGATGAAAAAGCTATAGGCTAGTTCAGGATTTGAGGGCCATAAATAAAATCACTGAGGATATACATCCAGTAGTGGCAAACCCTTATACTTTGCTGACTAAATTAAAGAATAGTCAAGTCTGGTTTACCGTACTGGATTTAAAAGATGCCTTCTTCTGCCTAGGCTTAGCCACAGAAAGCCAAAACCTATTCGCCTTTGAATGGGAAAATCCCGATTCAGGCAGAAAGACGCAGCTTACGTGGACATTACTACCTCAAGGATTCAAGAATAGCCCCACTATTTTTGGAAACCAATTAGCAAGGGAACTCGAAACATGGATACCTCCGGACACTGAAGGTGCTTTGTTACAATATGTAGATGATCTCTTAATAGCTACCGAGACTAAAGGGAGTTGGATTCAATGGACTATAAGTCGTCTTAATTTTCTGGGTTTAAATGGATATCAAGTCTCTTGACAGAAAGTCCAGCTGGCTCAACAAAGTGTGACCTATCTGGGATTTGACATTTCGGAAGGACAACGAGAACTAGGAACTGAACATAAGGAAGTCATTTGCCGGACTCCAGAACCTCAAATGGTAAAGGAGCTACAAAGCTTTTTAGGAATGACAGGTTGGTGTCGCCTTTGGATTTATAATTATGGACTATTGGTAAAGCCTCTATGTGAATTGATAAAGATTAACCAGTCAAAGTTAGTCTGGACTGGAGAAGCACAAAAAGTCTTTAAACAACTTAAACAAGAATTGATGATTTTGAAATATCAAGCAATATTGGTAGAACAGGACGACGTGGAGATTGTGATAATTCATATTGTGAATCTAGCCTCTTTTCTTAGTGATGCTCCGGCACAAGCTGTGATTCACGATTGTTTAGAAACTCTAGAGACTGTGTATTCCAGCCGACCAGACCTTAAGGAGGAGCTCATGGAAGACGCGGAAGAAACTTGGTTCACGGATGGGAGCAGTTTTGTTACGCAAAGGCAACGTAAAGCTGGATATGCTATAACAACTACTCAGCAGGTAATCGAGTCTAAGCCTTTACCCCCTGGAACATCAGCTCAAAAGGCGGAGATAGTTGCTCTCACGAGAGCATTGGAACTGGCAGCGGGAAAAAGGGTAAATATTTGGACAGATTCTAAATATACATTCGGCGTGGTACATGCTCATGGAGCAATTTGGAAAGAACATGGATTGCTGACCGCTCAGTGAAAACACAAAGTATGCTGAAGAAATTTTAAAATTGTTAGAGGCTGTAAAACAACCAGAAAAGGTAGCTATCATGCATTGTCAGGGACACCAAAAGGGGAACACCGATTTTGAAATTGGAAAATCGATTGGCAGAGGCTAAGCAGGCAGCTGAAATAACTGAGGTGAAGGCATTGTCTTTGATACCAGACGGTAAAATCCAAACTATATCCAAATTATACAAAAGAAGACTTAAAATTAATTGAAGATTTGAAAGGTAAAATGAAACCAGATGGATGAGTATATTTAAAAGATAACCCCATAGTAATACCCTCTAGTTTGACATGGCCCATAGTTCTTACAGAACACAATAAAACGCATTGGGGAGCTGGCACACTGCATAAGAGCCCGAGTCAGACATTAGTGGGACGATATGATAAAACAAGTAACTCAACAATGTAGCATTTGCTTACACAATACCAAGGATAGAATAAAATTTGGAATAATCGGTAAAGGAAATTATTTGGGGCAACAGTGGCAAATTGATTTTTCAGAACTCCCTAGAAAAGGGGGGTATCATTATTTACTGGTTCTGACTGACACGTTTTCAGGAAGGCCTGAAGCCTTTCCCTGTCGAACAACCAAAGCAAGAAAAGTGGTTAAAGTCTTGTTAAATGAAATAATACCATGCTTTGGGATTCTAGTAGCAATGTCTTCTGATAGAGTTTCACATTTTTGTGCACAAGTGGTAGAACAGATAAGTAAGATTCTAAAGATAGATTGGCAACTGCATACTCCTTATAGACCACAGGCAAGTGGACAGGTAGAAAAAATGAACCATTTAATTAAACAATAAATAGCTAAAATTGGATAAGAAGCTAATTTGTCATGGCCTCAATCCCTCCCTTTAGCATTACTTGGAATTAGAGTTAAACCTAGAATAAAAGGAAATTTGAGTCCCTTCAAAATCTTATATGGAAGGCCATAGCAATTTCTATTTAGTGGAGAGGACCTAACGCAGTTAGGATCAGAATATTTATATGCTTATATAACTGAACTTCAGAAACAATTAAATAAAGTACATACATTTGTTTTAGGGACCAGGGCTAGAGGGTTGGATCAACCAATCCACCCCTTTAAGCTCGGGGATTATATATATATAAAGACTTTTTCAGGACAACCCGTGCAGGAAAAATGGAAGGAAAGTGGATGGGACCACACCAGGTATTACTGACAACACACACCGCCATTAAGATTAAGAAGCAAGCAGCTTGGATCCACAATTCAAGGGTGAAGAAGGCCCCGGCGAGGATATGGACCACCACTCCAATTGGACCAACAAAATTACGGTTTTCCAGATCCTAATGATTGCAGGGGTGCGGTTCTCGGATTTGGGGTGGGCAACTTGGGATGAGAACTTACACCTGACCTTAATACAAACAATTTCTCAAGTAACTAATAAGACGAACTGTTGGGTATGCACCCATCTGCCACAGCATGGGAATAAGGGTGTATCGTTAATTGGGATTCCCTTGCCTGCAAACTTATCTTGGACTAATTTGTGGGAAAACACATCTTGGGGTCGAAAATATTAAGCAGTTTTGGAACTAGAAGTGAGTAGCTTCATGCCGTTAGAATCCTATTATGTATGTGTACAAAGGTGTAACCCGCCTAAGGGTATAGGAAAACAGCATTGTATAAATACGGATACTACTTATGTGGGAAATCAGACATCTTGTAATTGAACAATTGATATTAGTACGACTAGCGGCTGGGCAAATTCAACCAGCTGGACGGTTCCAGAAGGAAAAGGGTGGTATTGGCTATGCAATGATACCGCCCGTAAGGTCTTGCCTGAGAATTGGAAGGGAACTTGCACTCTTGGAGCGGTAGTCCCCAATATGACAGTACATGATGTAGTGCCTCGAGGTTACTTGAGAACTCATATCCGGAGAATCAGATGAAAAATTAACAATCCATTGGTAGAGAGACACACCCCTTTTCATAGTTTTGTGCGATGGTTTATCCCATGGTTAGGAGTGCGTGAATTGGAAAAGGCAATAGTTAATATTTCTGCAATTATAGAGAAGTTAGAAAACAAAATTCTGGATGCTATAAAGGCTCAACAAGAAGAGGTATCTAGTTTATCACAGGTAGTATTCCAAAATCGGATGGCCCTAGACTTGTTACTGGCCACTCAAGGGGGAGTCTGTACAGTAATAAACACAAGTTGTTGTATGTATGTAGATCAGAGTGGAAGGATCTCTACCGACCTGGAAGAAATATGGAAGCAGACCAGGATCCTACATGAGATCAGTAAAGATGATCTTTCATGGAGTTTTAGTGAACTATGGACTAAGTTAACCTCCTGGTTGCCCAATTTCCAATGGTTGAAACAAGTATTCATTGCTCTAATCGTATTAGTAGTGTTAGGAATATTTGTGTGCATGTTGTTTAGATGCCTGCTTTGTTGTGTTACTGTAAATAAAGAAAGTATCTGATGCAAAAGAATTTGCATGGGAAAAGAAAAGGGGGGATTGATTAAGGAGGTATTGGGGAGGCAAGGACAATCCCCAGACAAGGACTGTATATCTCGAAACAAGACACTGGAACTCATGATAAGGAAGCGGCAGGCGGACAGAGAAACGAATGTAAGGACTATAACTCTCGAAACTGGACATTGGAATTCATTATAAAGATACAACAAACGGGAGAATTGGCAACAACCAGCTCTTGCAATTAAGAAACATGCCAATTCAGCAGATTCCTGACCAAAGGTGAAAAGTACACTGTGAGGAAGACTCGGGGTCTTCCTCCCAAAGACCCCTGCCCACGTCCCAAAGACCCCTGCCCACAATTCTTGGAAGGCTCTGCGCAGGCGCAAGGTGCCAAAAGGCTAATTAGCATGAGAAGCGAGGGAAGGCGGGGATAGGTAATGCATATGTATAGGTGCTTGTAGAATATTGATAGATTGATTGTATAAATTCAAGACTGCTTTCTGCTTTGGGTATGCACGATAGGTGGAGAGATCCCCCGTGCATCCAGCGCTGCAATAAAGAATATACCACTTAAAGGAATTTCGGCTTCGATCTTTGAATCAATTTGGCGACCCAGATGGGACAACCTCTCTGCCGGACTGCAGGACCTGCTGGGAACAGGACTCCCTAGGGTACCCCCGGGATTTCCCGGAGGGACTCCTCGACTCACCGGATCACTGCGGAGGCAGACAAGGACCCCATCATTGTAAGTGAGTATATTCTTTATTCTGGTTTGGTTTTCTGGTAGACCGGTCATCTGGAACTGTCTGTAAGTCAGAAGGTGATCTTCTGCGAGGCAGTGTTTGGTATATACTTTGTGGTTATCACTATAAGTACATGTTTGGGGACCTTAAGGAAGGAGCTCGCTTTAAGGTCCATCTGGAATTGTGTTGTCTATTACGGTTTTCTGACTCATGGAGTATGGTATTTAACTCTGGTTATTGTTACTGCGATTTTGGCTATTTTCCTGGTGGTAATAGTAGGTTCGTGGCATTGTTATAAGAAAGATATCGTTACGGTGTTACACAGTTCGGTTTTCTGACTAATCGCATGTGGAATTTGACTCTGACTATTGTTACTGTGATTTTGGCAATATTGCTGGTAATAGTAGTTTTGTGGCATCGCTACTGAAAGATATTGCGTGCCCGTATTTTTGTGAGTGATACGTTTTGTGATACGCTTTTGTAAGTAACATGTGTATTCTGAAAGTGTAAACTGGAAACTGGGGGGCGCAAACAAGCAGTGAAATTTTAAAGAAAAGTGTGTTAGGATGTGTTTTAAGTCACTGGAAGGATATTGGAG
Organism: Aythya marila; assembly: GCF_965140915.1. NCBI lineage: Eukaryota > Metazoa > Chordata > Aves > Anseriformes > Anatidae > Aythya > Aythya marila. The sequence goes on along the minus strand of NW_028137222.1, from coordinate 90,021 downwards.
GATCTGCCGGTGGAAGTGTGAACAGGAAAACATTGATAAAATATCGTAATCAGTGGTGGCCGCTTTATAAGCTGGAATGTGGAGAAAAGTGGCCCCTAAATGGAACTTTAAACTATAATATTTTGCTACAGTTAATGTTGTTTTTTGAGAAGCAGAACAGGATGAAATGTTGTATACTGATGTTTCAGCATCTTGGTGGGAAAAGGTAGGGAATTAAGTTGGCCCCTGACTGAACCTTTGATGTTGGCATTAGAGAAGTACAGGCTGGAGAAAGATAAAGGAAGTGTTAAAAGGGTTGTTGAAAGTGTTAAAGGTGTTTGAAGTTGAATGAGCAGGGAAAGAGGATGTAGGAATGTTAATAGTTCTGCCTCTGCCCGAGGCAGAGATCTTAAAATCATGGGTGTTAGCCCTTTAGGGCAAAGGGACCATGATGGGTCCGAGAGAGTTGTCACAGAAACAGAAAAGAGGTCAACTCTTAAAACAACCTGAGTTCATGTGCGAGCTCAGATTGCTGATGGGACCGTTCAGGGAACTGTGGACAATTGCATTCCCCTGACCGACCCCCACTAAGACCCGAATCATCCTGAAAATCATGAACGGTTAAGTAAATACTAAAACCTGGATGAATTGGGAATTGAGAATATGCTTCCAACAAGGTCTAAAAGAAAGCCCTATGGAATTTTTGGACCAACTCTGAAATGTAATGAAAATAAATAAATAAATAAATAAATAAAACAAAACGGTTTGGACCTGGCTTTGGAGGACAAATTGACTAGCCTTTTCCTAGGGTAATCAACCCCTGATTTCAACAGGAATAACGGGGACCTGGGGAATCTACCCTAGCGGATCCTCCACTGGTTATAATGAAGCTAGGGGAGGAATGGAAGTGAAATTTCTTATTGCTATGGGGCAACGTATTCAGTTCTAAATCAAGCATTAATGCCTTCACAGAATTATTATGTTAGGGTAAAAGGTGTGTCGTGGTTTAACCCGGCCGGCAGCTAAACACCACGCAGCTGTTCGCTCCCCCTCCCCCTCCCTCTCTGGGACGGGGGAGAGAAATGGAAAGTGAAGCCTGTGAGTTGAGATAAAGACAGTTTAATAAGACAAAATAATAATAATAATAATAATAATAATAATAATAATACAATGATGATAATAGTACCACTACTAATAATGTGTACAAACAAGTGATGCACAATGCAATTGCTCACCACCCGCTGACCGATGCCCAGCCTAACCCCGAGCAGTCCGGCCCCCTCCCCCTGGCTAGCCACCCCTATGTATTGTTTAGCCTGACGTCAGATGCTATGGAATACCCCTTTGGCTAGTTTGGGTCACCTGTCCTGGGTCTGTCCCCTCCCAGCTCTTACTGCACCCCCAGCCTGCCTGTTGGCAGGACAGAGCAAGAAGCTGAGATGTCCTTGGCTTGGTATAAGCATTGCTCTGCAACAATTGAAACATCGGGGTGTTATCAGCACTCTTCTCATCCTAAGCCAAAACATAGCATTCTCCCAGCTACTAGGAAGAAAATTAACTCTGTTCTAACTGAAACCAGGACAAGGTGTAACCGAAAAGGCTTATTTTTGTGAACCTTTGAAGTACAAATTAGGGAAACAATGGGGCATACACAGATTTTTATCTATGCCTAGCTCCTCATGGGCACTCTTAGGTAGAGATTTATTAGAGCAAGTAGGAGCAGAAATTGTCTTTGAAAAAGGGAAAATGGAATTAAGAACAGGAGAAGAACAACGAATAAATGTGTTAAGCTTGGCACTAATACAAACTGACCCTAAAAGTGAAATACCTTTAGAGATCACAGATCAAGTATGTCCAGGAGTTTGGGCTACCGAAGTCCCTGGAAGAGCTAAAAATGTGACCTTAATAATTATTAAATTAAAGCCAGGAGAGAAACCCGTTAAGGTTAAGTAATATCCTTTGAGGACAGAAGATAGGAAAGGAATTAAAGAGATAATTGATCAATTTTTACAGTATGGATTATTGATTGAATGCGAATCAGAATCCAATGCACCCATATTGCCAATTAAAAAGGCAGATGAAAAAGCTATAGGCTAGTTCAGGATTTGAGGGCCATAAATAAAATCACTGAGGATATACATCCAGTAGTGGCAAACCCTTATACTTTGCTGACTAAATTAAAGAATAGTCAAGTCTGGTTTACCGTACTGGATTTAAAAGATGCCTTCTTCTGCCTAGGCTTAGCCACAGAAAGCCAAAACCTATTCGCCTTTGAATGGGAAAATCCCGATTCAGGCAGAAAGACGCAGCTTACGTGGACATTACTACCTCAAGGATTCAAGAATAGCCCCACTATTTTTGGAAACCAATTAGCAAGGGAACTCGAAACATGGATACCTCCGGACACTGAAGGTGCTTTGTTACAATATGTAGATGATCTCTTAATAGCTACCGAGACTAAAGGGAGTTGGATTCAATGGACTATAAGTCGTCTTAATTTTCTGGGTTTAAATGGATATCAAGTCTCTTGACAGAAAGTCCAGCTGGCTCAACAAAGTGTGACCTATCTGGGATTTGACATTTCGGAAGGACAACGAGAACTAGGAACTGAACATAAGGAAGTCATTTGCCGGACTCCAGAACCTCAAATGGTAAAGGAGCTACAAAGCTTTTTAGGAATGACAGGTTGGTGTCGCCTTTGGATTTATAATTATGGACTATTGGTAAAGCCTCTATGTGAATTGATAAAGATTAACCAGTCAAAGTTAGTCTGGACTGGAGAAGCACAAAAAGTCTTTAAACAACTTAAACAAGAATTGATGATTTTGAAATATCAAGCAATATTGGTAGAACAGGACGACGTGGAGATTGTGATAATTCATATTGTGAATCTAGCCTCTTTTCTTAGTGATGCTCCGGCACAAGCTGTGATTCACGATTGTTTAGAAACTCTAGAGACTGTGTATTCCAGCCGACCAGACCTTAAGGAGGAGCTCATGGAAGACGCGGAAGAAACTTGGTTCACGGATGGGAGCAGTTTTGTTACGCAAAGGCAACGTAAAGCTGGATATGCTATAACAACTACTCAGCAGGTAATCGAGTCTAAGCCTTTACCCCCTGGAACATCAGCTCAAAAGGCGGAGATAGTTGCTCTCACGAGAGCATTGGAACTGGCAGCGGGAAAAAGGGTAAATATTTGGACAGATTCTAAATATACATTCGGCGTGGTACATGCTCATGGAGCAATTTGGAAAGAACATGGATTGCTGACCGCTCAGTGAAAACACAAAGTATGCTGAAGAAATTTTAAAATTGTTAGAGGCTGTAAAACAACCAGAAAAGGTAGCTATCATGCATTGTCAGGGACACCAAAAGGGGAACACCGATTTTGAAATTGGAAAATCGATTGGCAGAGGCTAAGCAGGCAGCTGAAATAACTGAGGTGAAGGCATTGTCTTTGATACCAGACGGTAAAATCCAAACTATATCCAAATTATACAAAAGAAGACTTAAAATTAATTGAAGATTTGAAAGGTAAAATGAAACCAGATGGATGAGTATATTTAAAAGATAACCCCATAGTAATACCCTCTAGTTTGACATGGCCCATAGTTCTTACAGAACACAATAAAACGCATTGGGGAGCTGGCACACTGCATAAGAGCCTGAGTCAGACATTAGTGGGACGATATGATAAAACAAGTAACTCAACAATGTAGCATTTGCTTACACAATACCAAGGATAGAATAAAATTTGGAATAATCGGTAAAGGAAATTATTCGGGGCAACAGTGGCAAATTGATTTTTCAGAACTCCCTAGAAAAGGGGGGTATCATTATTTACTGGTTCTGACTGACACGTTTTCAGGAAGGCCTGAAGCCTTTCCCTGTCGAACAAACAAAGCAAGAAAAGTGGTTAAAGTCTTGTTAAATGAAATAATACCATGCTTTGGGATTCTAGTAGCAATGTCTTCTGATAGAGTTTCACATTTTTGTGCACAAGTGGTAGAACAGATAAGTAAGATTCTAAAGATAGATTGGCAACTGCATACTCCTTATAGACCACAGGCAAGTGGACAGGTAGAAAAAATGAACCATTTAATTAAACAATAAATAGCTAAAATTGGATAAGAAGCTAATTTGTCATGGCCTCAATCCCTCCCTTTAGCATTACTTGGAATTAGAGTTAAACCTAGAATAAAAGGAAATTTGAGTCCCTTCAAAATCTTATATGGAAGGCCATAGCAATTTCTATTTAGTGGAGAGGACCTAACGCAGTTAGGATCAGAATATTTATATGCTTATATAACTGAACTTCAGAAACAATTAAATAAAGTACATACATTTGTTTTAGGGACCAGGGCTAGAGGGTTGGATCAACCAATCCACCCCTTTAAGCTCGGGGATTATATATATATAAAGACTTTTTCAGGACAACCCGTGCAGGAAAAATGGAAGGAAAGTGGATGGGACCACACCAGGTATTACTGACAACACACACCGCCATTAAGATTAAGAAGCAAGCAGCTTGGATCCACAATTCAAGGGTGAAGAAGGCCCCGGCGAGGATATGGACCACCACTCCAATTGGACCAACAAAATTACGGTTTTCCAGATCCTAATGATTGCAGGGGTGCGGTTCTCGGATTTGGGGTGGGCAACTTGGGATGAGAACTTACACCTGACCTTAATACAAACAATTTCTCAAGTAACTAATAAGACGAACTGTTGGGTATGCACCCATCTGCCACAGCATGGGAATAAGGGTGTATCGTTAATTGGGATTCCCTTGCCTGCAAACTTATCTTGGACTAATTTGTGGGAAAACACATCTTGGGGTCGAAAATATTAAGCAGTTTTGGAACTAGAAGTGAGTAGCTTCATGCCGTTAGAATCCTATTATGTATGTGTACAAAGGTGTAACCCGCCTAAGGGTATAGGAAAACAGCATTGTATAAATACGGATACTACTTATGTGGGAAATCAGACATCTTGTAATTGAACAATTGATATTAGTACGACTAGCGGCTGGGCAAATTCAACCAGCTGGACGGTTCCAGAAGGAAAAGGGTGGTATTGGCTATGCAATGATACAGCCCGTAAGGTCTTGCCTGAGAATTGGAAGGGAACTTGCACTCTTGGAGCGGTAGTCCCCAATATGACAGTACATGATGTAGTGCCTCGAGGTTACTTGAGAACTCATATCCGGAGAATCAGATGAAAAATTAACAATCCATTGGTAGAGAGACACACCCCTTTTCATAGTTTATTGCGATGGTTTATCCCATGGTTAGGAGTGCGTGAATTGGAAAAGGCAATAGTTAATATTTCTGCAATTATAGAGAAGTTAGAAAACAAAATTCTGGATGCTATAAAGGCTCAACAAGAAGAGGTATCTAGTTTATCACAGGTAGTATTCCAAAATCGGATGGCCCTAGACTTGTTACTGGCCACTCAAGGGGGAGTCTGTACAGTAATAAACACAAGTTGTTGTATGTATGTAGATCAGAGTGGAAGGATCTCTACCGACCTGGAAGAAATATGGAAGCAGACCAGGATCCTACATGAGATCAGTAAAGATGATCTTTCATGGAGTTTTAGTGAACTATGGACTAAGTTAACCTCCTGGTTGCCCAATTTCCAATGGTTGAAACAAGTATTCATTGCTCTAATCGTATTAGTAGTGTTAGGAATATTTGTGTGCATGTTGTTTAGATGCCTGCTTTGTTGTGTTACTGTAAATAAAGAAAGTATCTGATGCAAAAGAATTTGCATGGGAAAAGAAAAGGGGGGATTGATTAAGGAGGTATTGGGGAGGCAAGGACAATCCCCAGACAAGGACTGTATATCTCGAAACAAGACACTGGAACTCATGATAAGGAAGCGGCAGGCGGACAGAGAAACGAATGTAAGGACTATAACTCTCGAAACTGGACATTGGAATTCATTATAAAGATACAACAAACGGGAGAATTGGCAACAACCAGCTCTTGCAATTAAGAAACATGCCAATTCAGCAGATTCCTGACCAAAGGTGAAAAGTACACTGTGAGGAAGACTCGGGGTCTTCCTCCCAAAGACCCCTGCCCACGTCCCAAAGACCCCTGCCCACAATTCTTGGAAGGCTCTGCGCAGGCGCAAGGTGCCAAAAGGCTAATTAGCATGAGAAGCGAGGGAAGGCGGGGATAGGTAATGCGTATGTATAGGTGCTTGTAGAATATTGATAGATTGATTGTATAAATTCAAGACTGCTTTCTGCTTTGGGTATGCACGATAGGTGGAGAGATCCCCTGTGCATCCAGCGCTGCAATAAAGAATATACCACTTAAAGGAATTTCGGCTTCGATCTTTGAATCAATTTGGCAACCCAGATGGGACAACCTCTCTGCCGGACTGCAGGACCTGCTGGGAACAGGACTCCCTAGGGTACCCCCGGGATTTCCCGGAGGGACTCCTCGACTCACCGGATCACTGCGGAGGCAGACAAGGACCCCATCATTGTAAGTGAGTATATTCTTTATTCTGGTTTGGTTTTCTGGTAGACCGGTCATCTGGAACTGTCTGTAAGTCAGAAGGTGATCTTCTGCGAGGCAGTGTTTGGTATATACTTTGTGGTTATCACTATAAGTACATGTTTGGGGACCTTAAGGAAGGAGCTCGCTTTAAGGTCCATCTGGAATTGTGTTGTCTATTTCGGTTTTCTGACTCATGGAGTATGGTATTTAACTCTGGTTATTGTTACTGCGATTTTGGCTATTTTCCTGGTGGTAATAGTAGGTTCGTGGCATTGTTATAAGAAAGATATCGTTACGGTGTTACACAGTTCGGTTTTCTGACTAATCGCATGTGGAATTTGACTCTGACTATTGTTACTGTGATTTTGGCAATATTGCTGGTAATAGTAGTTTTGTGGCATCGCTACTGAAAGATATTGCGTGCCCGTATTTTTGTGAGTGATACGTTTTGTGATACGCTTTTGTAAGTAACATGTGTATTCTGAAAGTGTAAACTGGAAACTGGGGGGGGCAAACAAGCAGTGAAATTTTAAAGAAAAGTGTGTTAGGATGTGTTTTAAGTCACTGGAAGGATATTGGAGGATCTGCCGGTGGAAGTGTGAACAGGAAAACATTGATAAAATATCGTAATCAGTGGTGGCCGCTTTATAAGCTGGAATGTGGAGAAAAGTGGCCCCTAAATGGAACTTTAAACTATAATATTTTGCTACAGTTAATGTTGTTTTTTGAGAAGCAGAACAGGATGAAATGTTGTATACTGATGTTTCAGCATCTTGGTGGGAAAAGGTAGGGAATTAAGTTGGCCCCTGACTGAACCTTTGATGTTGGCATTAGAGAAGTACAGGCTGGAGAAAGATAAAGGAAGTGTTAAAAGGGTTGTTGAAAGTGTTAAAGGTGTTTGAAGTTGAATGAGCAGGGAAAGAGGATGTAGGAATGTTAATAGTTCTGCCTCTGCCCGAGGCAGAGATCTTAAAATCATGGGTGTTAGCCCTTTAGGGCAAAGGGACCATGATCGGTCGGAGAGAGTTGTCACAGAAACAGAAAATCAGTCAACTCTTAAAACAACCTGAGTTCATGTGCGAGCTCAGATTGCTGATGGGACCGTTCAGGGAACTGTGGACAATTGCATTCCCCTGACCGACCCCCACTAAGACCCGAATCATCCTGAAAATCATGAACGGTTAAGTAAATACTAAAACCTGGATGAATTGGGAATTGAGAATATGCTTCCAACAAGGTCTAAAAGAAAGCCCTATGGAATTTTTGGACCAACTCTGAAATGTAATGAAAATAAATAAATAAATAAATAAATAAAACAAAACGGTTTGGACCTGGCTTTGGAGGACAAATTGACTAGCCTTTTCCTAGGGTAATCAACCCCTGATTTCAACAGGAATAACGGGGACCTGGGGAATCTACCCTAGCGGATCCTCCACTGGTTATAATGAAGCTAGGGGAGGAATGGAAGTGAAATTTCTTATTGCTATGGGGCAACGTATTCAGTTCTAAATCAAGCATTAATGCCTTCACAGAATTATTATGTTAGGGTAAAAGGTGTGTCGTGGTTTAACCCGGCCGGCAGCTAAACACCACGCAGCTGTTCGCTCCCCCTCCCCCTCCCTCTCTGGGACGGGGGAGAGAAATGGAAAGTGAAGCCTGTGAGTTGAGATAAAGACAGTTTAATAAGACAAAATAATAATAATAATAATAATAATAATAATAATAATAATAATAATACAATGATGATAATAGTACCACTACTAATAATGTGTACAAACAAGTGATGCACAATGCAATTGCTCACCACCCGCTGACCGATGCCCAGCCTAACCCCGAGCAGTCCGGCCCCCTCCCCCTGGCTAGCCACCCCTATGTATTGTTTAGCCTGACGTCAGATGCTATGGAATACCCCTTTGGCTAGTTTGGGTCACCTGTCCTGGGTCTGTCCCCTCCCAGCTCTTACTGCACCCCCAGCCTGCCTGTTGGCAGGACAGAGCAAGAAGCTGAGATGTCCTTGGCTTGGTATAAGCATTGCTCTGCAACAATTGAAACATCGGGGTGTTATCAGCACTCTTCTCATCCTAAGCCAAAACATAGCATTCTCCCAGCTACTAGGAAGAAAATTAACTCTGTTCTAACTGAAACCAGGACAAGGTGTAACCGAAAAGGCTTATTTTTGTGAACCTTTGAAGTACAAATTAGGGAAACAATGGGGCATACACAGATTTTTATCTATGCCTAGCTCCTCATGGGCACTCTTAGGTAGAGATTTATTAGAGCAAGTAGGAGCAGAAATTGTCTTTGAAAAAGGGAAAATGGAATTAAGAACAGGAGAAGAACAACGAATAAATGTGTTAAGCTTGGCACTAATACAAACTGACCCTAAAAGTGAAATACCTTTAGAGATCACAGATCAAGTATGTCCAGGAGTTTGGGCTACCGAAGTCCCTGGAAGAGCTAAAAATGTGACCTTAATAATTATTAAATTAAAGCCAGGAGAGAAACCCGTTAAGGTTAAGTAATATCCTTTGAGGACAGAAGATAGGAAAGGAATTAAAGAGATAATTGATCAATTTTTACAGTATGGATTATTGATTGAATGCGAATCAGAATCCAATGCACCCATATTGCCAATTAAAAAGGCAGATGAAAAAGCTATAGGCTAGTTCAGGATTTGAGGGCCATAAATAAAATCACTGAGGATATACATCCAGTAGTGGCAAACCCTTATACTTTGCTGACTAAATTAAAGAATAGTCAAGTCTGGTTTACCGTACTGGATTTAAAAGATGCCTTCTTCTGCCTAGGCTTAGCCACAGAAAGCCAAAACCTATTCGCCTTTGAATGGGAAAATCCCGATTCAGGCAGAAAGACGCAGCTTACGTGGACATTACTACCTCAAGGATTCAAGAATAGCCCCACTAATTTTGGAAACCAATTAGCAAGGGAACTCGAAACATGGATACCTCCGGACACTGAAGGTGCTTTGTTACAATATGTAGATGATCTCTTAATAGCTACCGAGACTAAAGGGAGTTGGATTCAATGGACTATAAGTCGTCTTAATTTTCTGGGTTTAAATGGATATCAAGTCTCTTGACAGAAAGTCCAGCTGGCTCAACAAAGTGTGACCTATCTGGGATTTGACATTTCGGAAGGACAACGAGAACTAGGAACTGAACATAAGGAAGTCATTTGCCGGACTCCAGAACCTCAAATGGTAAAGGAGCTACAAACCTTTTTAGGAATGACAGGTTGGTGTCGCCTTTGGATTTATAATTATGGACTATTGGTAAAGCCTCTATGTGAATTGATAAAGATTAACCAGTCAAAGTTAGTCTGGACTGGAGAAGCACAAAAAGTCTTTAAACAACTTAAACAAGAATTGATGATTTTGAAATATCAAGCAATATTGGTAGAACAGGACGACGTGGAGATTGTGATAATTCATATTGTGAATCTAGCCTCTTTTCTTAGTGATGCTCCGGCACAAGCTGTGATTCACGATTGTTTAGAAACTCTAGAGACTGTGTATTCCAGCCGACCAGACCTTAAGGAGGAGCCCATGGAAGACGCGGAAGAAACTTGGTTCACGGATGGGAGCAGTTTTGTTACGCAAAGACAACGTAAAGCTGGATATGCTATAACAACTACTCAGCAGGTAATCGAGTCTAAGCCTTTACCCCCTGGAACATCAGCTCAAAAGGCGGAGATAGTTGCTCTCACGAGAGCATTGGAACTGGCAGCGGGAAAAAGGGTAAATATTTGGACAGATTCTAAATATACATTCGGCGTGGTACATGCTCATGGAGCAATTTGGAAAGAACATGGATTGCTGACCGCTCAGTGAAAACACAAAGTATGCTGAAGAAATTTTAAAATTGTTAGAGGCTGTAAAACAACCAGAAAAGGTAGCTATCATGCATTGTCAGGGACACCAAAAGGGGAACACCGATTTTGAAATTGGAAAATCGATTGGCAGAGGCTAAGCAGGCAGCTGAAATAACTGAGGTGAAGGCATTGTCTTTGATACCAGACGGTAAAATCCAAACTATATCCAAATTATACAAAAGAAGACTTAAAATTAATTGAAGATTTGAAAGGTAAAATGAAACCAGATGGATGAGTATATTTAAAAGATAACCCCATAGTAATACCCTCTAGTTTGACATGGCCCATAGTTCTTACAGAACACAATAAAACGCATTGGGGAGCTGGCACACTGCATAAGAGCCTGAGTCAGACATTAGTGGGACGATATGATAAAACAAGTAACTCAACAATGTAGCATTTGCTTACACAATACCAAGGATAGAATAAAATTTGGAATAATCGGTAAAGGAAATTATTCGGGGCAACAGTGGCAAATTGATTTTTCAGAACTCCCTAGAAAAGGGGGGTATCATTATTTACTGGTTCTGACTGACACGTTTTCAGGAAGGCCTGAAGCCTTTCCCTGTCGAACAAACAAAGCAAGAAAAGTGGTTAAAGTCTTGTTAAATGAAATAATACCATGCTTTGGGATTCTAGTAGCAATGTCTTCTGATAGAGTTTCACATTTTTGTGCACAAGTGGTAGAACAGATAAGTAAGATTCTAAAGATAGATTGGCAACTGCATACTCCTTATAGACCACAGGCAAGTGGACAGGTAGAAAAAATGAACCATTTAATTAAACAATAAATAGCTAAAATTGGATAAGAAGCTAATTTGTCATGGCCTCAATCCCTCCCTTTAGCATTACTTGGAATTAGAGTTAAACCTAGAATAAAAGGAAATTTGAGTCCCTTCAAAATCTTATATGGAAGGCCATAGCAATTTCTATTTAGTGGAGAGGACCTAACGCAGTTAGGATCAGAATATTTATATGCTTATATAACTGAACTTCAGAAACAATTAAATAAAGTACATACATTTGTTTTAGGGACCAGGGCTAGAGGGTTGGATCAACCAATCCACCCCTTTAAGCTCGGGGATTATATATATATAAAGACTTTTTCAGGACAACCCGTGCAGGAAAAATGGAAGGAAAGTGGATGGGACCACACCAGGTATTACTGACAACACACACCGCCATTAAGATTAAGAAGCAAGCAGCTTGGATCCACAATTCAAGGGTGAAGAAGGCCCCGGCGAGGATATGGACCACCACTCCAATTGGACCAACAAAATTACGGTTTTCCAGATCCTAATGATTGCAGGGGTGCGGTTCTCGGATTTGGGGTGGGCAACTTGGGATGAGAACTTACACCTGACCTTAATACAAACAATTTCTCAAGTAACTAATAAGACGAACTGTTGGGTATGCACCCATCTGCCACAGCATGGGAATAAGGGTGTATCGTTAATTGGGATTCCCTTGCCTGCAAACTTATCTTGGACTAATTTGTGGGAAAACACATCTTGGGGTCGAAAATATTAAGCAGTTTTGGAACTAGAAGTGAGTAGCTTCATGCCGTTAGAATCCTATTATGTGTGTGTACAAAGGTGTAACCCGCCTAAGGGTATAGGAAAACAGCATTGTATAAATACGGATACTACTTATGTGGGAAATCAGACATCTTGTAATTGAACAATTGATATTAGTACGACTAGCGGCTGGGCAAATTCAACCAGCTGGACGGTTCCAGAAGGAAAAGGGTGGTATTGGCTATGCAATGATACAGCCCGTAAGGTCTTGCCTGAGAATTGGAAGGGAACTTGCACTCTTGGAGCGGTAGTCCCCAATATGACAGTACATGATGTAGTGCCTCGAGGTTACTTGAGAACTCATATCCGGAGAATCAGATGAAAAATTAACAATCCATTGGTAGAGAGACACACCCCTTTTCATAGTTTATTGCGATGGTTTATCCCATGGTTAGGAGTGCGTGAATTGGAAAAGGCAATAGTTAATATTTCTGCAATTATAGAGAAGTTAGAAAACAAAATTCTGGATGCTATAAAGGCTCAACAAGAAGAGGTATCTAGTTTATCACAGGTAGTATTCCAAAATCGGATGGCCCTAGACTTGTTACTGGCCACTCAAGGGGGAGTCTGTACAGTAATAAACACAAGTTGTTGTATGTATGTAGATCAGAGTGGAAGGATCTCTACCGACCTGGAAGAAATATGGAAGCAGACCAGGATCCTACATGAGATCAGTAAAGATGATCTTTCATGGAGTTTTAGTGAACTATGGACTAAGTTAACCTCCTGGTTGCCCAATTTCCAATGGTTGAAACAAGTATTCATTGCTCTAATCGTATTAGTAGTGTTAGGAATATTTGTGTGCATGTTGTTTAGATGCCTGCTTTGTTGTGTTACTGTAAATAAAGAAAGTATCTGATGCAAAAGAATTTGCATGGGAAAAGAAAAGGGGGGATTGATTAAGGAGGTATTGGGGAGGCAAGGACAATCCCCAGACAAGGACTGTATATCTCGAAACAAGACACTGGAACTCATGATAAGGAAGCGGCAGGCGGACAGAGAAACGAATGTAAGGACTATAACTCTCGAAACTGGACATTGGAATTCATTATAAAGATACAACAAACGGGAGAATTGGCAACAACCAGCTCTTGCAATTAAGAAACATGCCAATTCAGCAGATTCCTGACCAAAGGTGAAAAGTACACTGTGAGGAAGACTCGGGGTCTTCCTCCCAAAGACCCCTGCCCACGTCCCAAAGACCCCTGCCCACAATTCTTGGAAGGCTCTGCGCAGGCGCAAGGTGCCAAAAGGCTAATTAGCATGAGAAGCGAGGGAAGGCGGGGATAGGTAATGCGTATGTATAGGTGCTTGTAGAATATTGATAGATTGATTGTATAAATTCAAGACTGCTTTCTGCTTTGGGTATGCACGATAGGTGGAGAGATCCCCTGTGCATCCAGCGCTGCAATAAAGAATATACCACTTAAAGGAATTTCGGCTTCGATCTTTGAATCAATTTGGCGACCCAGATGGGACAACCTCTCTGCCGGACTGCAGGACCTGCTGGGAACAGGACTCCCTAGGGTACCCCCGGGATTTCCCGGAGGGACTCCTCGACTCACCGGATCACTGCGGAGGCAGACAAGGACCCCATCATTGTAAGTGAGTATATTCTTTATTCTGGTTTGGTTTTCTGGTAGACCGGTCATCTGGAACTGTCTGTAAGTCAGAAGGTGATCTTCTGCGAGGCAGTGTTTGGTATATACTTTGTGGTTATCACTATAAGTACATGTTTGGGGACCTTAAGGAAGGAGCTCGCTTTAAGGTCCATCTGGAATTGTGTTGTCTATTTCGGTTTTCTGACTCATGGAGTATGGTATTTAACTCTGGTTATTGTTACTGCGATTTTGGCTATTTTCCTGGTGGTAATAGTAGGTTCGTGGCATTGTTATAAGAAAGATATCGTTACGGTGTTACACAGTTCGGTTTTCTGACTAATCGCATGTGGAATTTGACTCTGACTATTGTTACTGTGATTTTGGCAATATTGCTGGTAATAGTAGTTTTGTGGCATCGCTACTGAAAGATATTGCGTGCCCGTATTTTTGTGAGTGATACGTTTTGTGATACGCTTTTGTAAGTAACATGTGTATTCTGAAAGTGTAAACTGGAAACTGGGGGGGGCAAACAAGCAGTGAAATTTTAAAGAAAAGTGTGTTAGGATGTGTTTTAAGTCACTGGAAGGATATTGGAGGATCTGCCGGTGGAAGTGTGAACAGGAAAACATTGATAAAATATCGTAATCAGTGGTGGCCGCTTTATAAGCTGGAATGTGGAGAAAAGTGGCCCCTAAATGGAACTTTAAACTATAATATTTTGCTACAGTTAATGTTGTTTTTTGAGAAGCAGAACAGGATGAAATGTTGTATACTGATGTTTCAGCATCTTGGTGGGAAAAGGTAGGGAATTAAGTTGGCCCCTGACTGAACCTTTGATGTTGGCATTAGAGAAGTACAGGCTGGAGAAAGATAAAGGAAGTGTTAAAAGGGTTGTTGAAAGTGTTAAAGGTGTTTGAAGTTGAATGAGCAGGGAAAGAGGATGTAGGAATGTTAATAGTTCTGCCTCTGCCCGAGGCAGAGATCTTAAAATCATGGGTGTTAGCCCTTTAGGGCAAAGGGACCATGATCGGTCGGAGAGAGTTGTCACAGAAACAGAAAATCAGTCAACTCTTAAAACAACCTGAGTTCATGTGCGAGCTCAGATTGCTGATGGGACCGTTCAGGGAACTGTGGACAATTGCATTCCCCTGACCGACCCCCACTAAGACCCGAATCATCCTGAAAATCATGAACGGTTAAGTAAATACTAAAACCTGGATGAATTGGGAATTGAGAATATGCTTCCAACAAGGTCTAAAAGAAAGCCCTATGGAATTTTTGGACCAACTCTGAAATGTAATGAAAATAAATAAATAAATAAATAAATAAAACAAAACGGTTTGGACCTGGCTTTGGAGGACAAATTGACTAGCCTTTTCCTAGGGTAATCAACCCCTGATTTCAACAGGAATAACGGGGACCTGGGGAATCTACCCTAGCGGATCCTCCACTGGTTATAATGAAGCTAGGGGAGGAATGGAAGTGAAATTTCTTATTGCTATGGGGCAACGTATTCAGTTCTAAATCAAGCATTAATGCCTTCACAGAATTATTATGTTAGGGTAAAAGGTGTGTCGTGGTTTAACCCGGCCGGCAGCTAAACACCACGCAGCTGTTCGCTCCCCCTCCCCCTCCCTCTCTGGGACGGGGGAGAGAAATGGAAAGTGAAGCCTGTGAGTTGAGATAAAGACAGTTTAATAAGACAAAATAATAATAATAATAATAATAATAATAATAATAATAATACAATGATGATAATAGTACCACTACTAATAATGTGTACAAACAAGTGATGCACAATGCAATTGCTCACCACCCGCTGACCGATGCCCAGCCTAACCCCGAGCAGTCCGGCCCCCTCCCCCTGGCTAGCCACCCCTATGTATTGTTTAGCCTGACGTCAGATGCTATGGAATACCCCTTTGGCTAGTTTGGGTCACCTGTCCTGGGTCTGTCCCCTCCCAGCTCTTACTGCACCCCCAGCCTGCCTGTTGGCAGGACAGAGCAAGAAGCTGAGATGTCCTTGGCTTGGTATAAGCATTGCTCTGCAACAATTGAAACATCGGGGTGTTATCAGCACTCTTCTCATCCTAAGCCAAAACATAGCATTCTCCCAGCTACTAGGAAGAAAATTAACTCTGTTCTAACTGAAACCAGGACAAGGTGTAACCGAAAAGGCTTATTTTTGTGAACCTTTGAAGTACAAATTAGGGAAACAATGGGGCATACACAGATTTTTATCTATGCCTAGCTCCTCATGGGCACTCTTAGGTAGAGATTTATTAGAGCAAGTAGGAGCAGAAATTGTCTTTGAAAAAGGGAAAATGGAATTAAGAACAGGAGAAGAACAACGAATAAATGTGTTAAGCTTGGCACTAATACAAACTGACCCTAAAAGTGAAATACCTTTAGAGATCACAGATCAAGTATGTCCAGGAGTTTGGGCTACCGAAGTCCCTGGAAGAGCTAAAAATGTGACCTTAATAATTATTAAATTAAAGCCAGGAGAGAAACCCGTTAAGGTTAAGTAATATCCTTTGAGGACAGAAGATAGGAAAGGAATTAAAGAGATAATTGATCAATTTTTACAGTATGGATTATTGATTGAATGCGAATCAGAATCCAATGCACCCATATTGCCAATTAAAAAGGCAGATGAAAAAGCTATAGGCTAGTTCAGGATTTGAGGGCCATAAATAAAATCACTGAGGATATACATCCAGTAGTGGCAAACCCTTATACTTTGCTGACTAAATTAAAGAATAGTCAAGTCTGGTTTACCGTACTGGATTTAAAAGATGCCTTCTTCTGCCTAGGCTTAGCCACAGAAAGCCAAAACCTATTCGCCTTTGAATGGGAAAATCCCGATTCAGGCAGAAAGACGCAGCTTACGTGGACATTACTACCTCAAGGATTCAAGAATAGCCCCACTAATTTTGGAAACCAATTAGCAAGGGAACTCGAAACATGGATACCTCCGGACACTGAAGGTGCTTTGTTACAATATGTAGATGATCTCTTAATAGCTACCGAGACTAAAGGGAGTTGGATTCAATGGACTATAAGTCGTCTTAATTTTCTGGGTTTAAATGGATATCAAGTCTCTTGACAGAAAGTCCAGCTGGCTCAACAAAGTGTGACCTATCTGGGATTTGACATTTCGGAAGGACAACGAGAACTAGGAACTGAACATAAGGAAGTCATTTGCCGGACTCCAGAACCTCAAATGGTAAAGGAGCTACAAACCTTTTTAGGAATGACAGGTTGGTGTCGCCTTTGGATTTATAATTATGGACTATTGGTAAAGCCTCTATGTGAATTGATAAAGATTAACCAGTCAAAGTTAGTCTGGACTGGAGAAGCACAAAAAGTCTTTAAACAACTTAAACAAGAATTGATGATTTTGAAATATCAAGCAATATTGGTAGAACAGGACGACGTGGAGATTGTGATAATTCATATTGTGAATCTAGCCTCTTTTCTTAGTGATGCTCCGGCACAAGCTGTGATTCACGATTGTTTAGAAACTCTAGAGACTGTGTATTCCAGCCGACCAGACCTTAAGGAGGAGCCCATGGAAGACGCGGAAGAAACTTGGTTCACGGATGGGAGCAGTTTTGTTACGCAAAGACAACGTAAAGCTGGATATGCTATAACAACTACTCAGCAGGTAATCGAGTCTAAGCCTTTACCCCCTGGAACATCAGCTCAAAAGGCGGAGATAGTTGCTCTCACGAGAGCATTGGAACTGGCAGCGGGAAAAAGGGTAAATATTTGGACAGATTCTAAATATACATTCGGCGTGGTACATGCTCATGGAGCAATTTGGAAAGAACATGGATTGCTGACCGCTCAGTGAAAACACAAAGTATGCTGAAGAAATTTTAAAATTGTTAGAGGCTGTAAAACAACCAGAAAAGGTAGCTATCATGCATTGTCAGGGACACCAAAAGGGGAACACCGATTTTGAAATTGGAAAATCGATTGGCAGAGGCTAAGCAGGCAGCTGAAATAACTGAGGTGAAGGCATTGTCTTTGATACCAGACGGTAAAATCCAAACTATATCCAAATTATACAAAAGAAGACTTAAAATTAATTGAAGATTTGAAAGGTAAAATGAAACCAGATGGATGAGTATATTTAAAAGATAACCCCATAGTAATACCCTCTAGTTTGACATGGCCCATAGTTCTTACAGAACACAATAAAACGCATTGGGGAGCTGGCACACTGCATAAGAGCCTGAGTCAGACATTAGTGGGACGATATGATAAAACAAGTAACTCAACAATGTAGCATTTGCTTACACAATACCAAGGATAGAATAAAATTTGGAATAATCGGTAAAGGAAATTATTCGGGGCAACAGTGGCAAATTGATTTTTCAGAACTCCCTAGAAAAGGGGGGTATCATTATTTACTGGTTCTGACTGACACGTTTTCAGGAAGGCCTGAAGCCTTTCCCTGTCGAACAAACAAAGCAAGAAAAGTGGTTAAAGTCTTGTTAAATGAAATAATACCATGCTTTGGGATTCTAGTAGCAATGTCTTCTGATAGAGTTTCACATTTTTGTGCACAAGTGGTAGAACAGATAAGTAAGATTCTAAAGATAGATTGGCAACTGCATACTCCTTATAGACCACAGGCAAGTGGACAGGTAGAAAAAATGAACCATTTAATTAAACAATAAATAGCTAAAATTGGATAAGAAGCTAATTTGTCATGGCCTCAATCCCTCCCTTTAGCATTACTTGGAATTAGAGTTAAACCTAGAATAAAAGGAAATTTGAGTCCCTTCAAAATCTTATATGGAAGGCCATAGCAATTTCTATTTAGTGGAGAGGACCTAACGCAGTTAGGATCAGAATATTTATATGCTTATATAACTGAACTTCAGAAACAATTAAATAAAGTACATACATTTGTTTTAGGGACCAGGGCTAGAGGGTTGGATCAACCAATCCACCCCTTTAAGCTCGGGGATTATATATATATAAAGACTTTTTCAGGACAACCCGTGCAGGAAAAATGGAAGGAAAGTGGATGGGACCACACCAAGTATTACTGACAACACACACCGCCATTAAGATTAAGAAGCAAGCAGCTTGGATCCACAATTCAAGGGTGAAGAAGGCCCCGGCGAGGATATGGACCACCACTCCAATTGGACCAACAAAATTACGGTTTTCCAGATCCTAATGATTGCAGGGGTGCGGTTCTCGGATTTGGGGTGGGCAACTTGGGATGAGAACTTACACCTGACCTTAATACAAACAATTTCTCAAGTAACTAATAAGACGAACTGTTGGGTATGCACCCATCTGCCACAGCATGGGAATAAGGGTGTATCGTTAATTGGGATTCCCTTGCCTGCAAACTTATCTTGGACTAATTTGTGGGAAAACACATCTTGGGGTCGAAAATATTAAGCAGTTTTGGAACTAGAAGTGAGTAGCTTCATGCCGTTAGAATCCTACTATGTATGTGTACAAAGGTGTAACCCGCCTAAGGGTATAGGAAAACAGCATTGTATAAATACGGATACTACTTATGTGGGAAATCAGACATCTTGTAATTGAACAATTGATATTAGTACGACTAGCGGCTGGGCAAATTCAACCAGCTGGACGGTTCCAGAAGGAAAAGGGTGGTATTGGCTATGCAATGATACAGCCCGTAAGGTCTTGCCTGAGAATTGGAAGGGAACTTGCACTCTTGGAGCGGTAGTCCCCAATATGACAGTACATGATGTAGTGCCTCGAGGTTACTTGAGAACTCATATCCGGAGAATCAGATGAAAAATTAACAATCCATTGGTAGAGAGACACACCCCTTTTCATAGTTTATTGCGATGGTTTATCCCATGGTTAGGAGTGCGTGAATTGGAAAAGGCAATAGTTAATATTTCTGCAATTATAGAGAAGTTAGAAAACAAAATTCTGGATGCTATAAAGGCTCAACAAGAAGAGGTATCTAGTTTATCACAGGTAGTATTCCAAAATCGGATGGCCCTAGACTTGTTACTGGCCACTCAAGGGGGAGTCTGTACAGTAATAAACACAAGTTGTTGTATGTATGTAGATCAGAGTGGAAGGATCTCTACCGACCTGGAAGAAATATGGAAGCAGACCAGGATCCTACATGAGATCAGTAAAGATGATCTTTCATGGAGTTTTAGTGAACTATGGACTAAGTTAACCTCCTGGTTGCCCAATTTCCAATGGTTGAAACAAGTATTCATTGCTCTAATCGTATTAGTAGTGTTAGGAATATTTGTGTGCATGTTGTTTAGATGCCTGCTTTGTTGTGTTACTGTAAATAAAGAAAGTATCTGATGCAAAAGAATTTGCATGGGAAAAGAAAAGGGGGGATTGATTAAGGAGGTATTGGGGAGGCAAGGACAATCCCCAGACAAGGACTGTATATCTCGAAACAAGACACTGGAACTCATGATAAGGAAGCGGCAGGCGGACAGAGAAACGAATGTAAGGACTATAACTCTCGAAACTGGACATTGGAATTCATTATAAAGATACAACAAACGGGAGAATTGGCAACAACCAGCTCTTGCAATTAAGAAACATGCCAATTCAGCAGATTCCTGACCAAAGGTGAAAAGTACACTGTGAGGAAGACTCGGGGTCTTCCTCCCAAAGACCCCTGCCCACGTCCCAAAGACCCCTGCCCACAATTCTTGGAAGGCTCTGCGCAGGCGCAAGGTGCCAAAAGGCTAATTAGCATGAGAAGCGAGGGAAGGCGGGGATAGGTAATGCATATGTATAGGTGCTTGTAGAATATTGATAGATTGATTGTATAAATTCAAGACTGCTTTCTGCTTTGGGTATGCACGATAGGTGGAGAGATCCCCCGTGCATCCAGCGCTGCAATAAAGAATATACCACTTAAAGGAATTTCGGCTTCGATCTTTGAATCAATTTGGCGACCCAGATGGGACAACCTCTCTGCCGGACTGCAGGACCTGCTGGGAACAGGACTCCCTAGGGTACCCCCGGGATTTCCCGGAGGGACTCCTCGACTCACCGGATCACTGCGGAGGCAGACAAGGACCCCATCATTGTAAGTGAGTATATTCTTTATTCTGGTTTGGTTTTCTGGTAGACCGGTCATCTGGAACTGTCTGTAAGTCAGAAGGTGATCTTCTGCGAGGCAGTGTTTGGTATATACTTTGTGGTTATCACTATAAGTACATGTTTGGGGACCTTAAGGAAGGAGCTCGCTTTAAGGTCCATCTGGAATTGTGTTGTCTATTACGGTTTTCTGACTCATGGAGTATGGTATTTAACTCTGGTTATTGTTACTGCGATTTTGGCTATTTTCCTGGTGGTAATAGTAGGTTCGTGGCATTGTTATAAGAAAGATATCGTTACGGTGTTACACAGTTCGGTTTTCTGACTAATCGCATGTGGAATTTGACTCTGACTATTGTTACTGTGATTTTGGCAATATTGCTGGTAATAGTAGTTTTGTGGCATCGCTACTGAAAGATATTGCGTGCCCGTATTTTTGTGAGTGATACGTTTTGTGATACGCTTTTGTAAGTAACATGTGTATTCTGAAAGTGTAAACTGGAAACTGGGGGGCGCAAACAAGCAGTGAAATTTTAAAGAAAAGTGTGTTAGGATGTGTTTTAAGTCACTGGAAGGATATTGGAGGATCTGCCGGTGGAAGTGTGAACAGGAAAACATTGATAAAATATCGTAATCAGTGGTGGCCGCTTTATAAGCTGGAATGTGGAGAAAAGTGGCCCCTAAATGGAACTTTAAACTATAATATTTTGCTACAGTTAATGTTGTTTTTTGAGAAGCAGAACAGGATGAAATGTTGTATACTGATGTTTCAGCATCTTGGTGGGAAAAGGTAGGGAATTAAGTTGGCCCCTGACTGAACCTTTGATGTTGGCATTAGAGAAGTACAGGCTGGAGAAAGATAAAGGAAGTGTTAAAAGGGTTGCTGAAAGTGTTAAAGGTGTTTGAAGTTGAATGAGCAGGGAAAGAGGATGTAGGAATGTTAATAGTTCTGCCTCTGCCCGAGGCAGAGATCTTAAAATCATGGGTGTTAGCCCTTTAGGGCAAAGGGACCATGATCGGTCGGAGAGAGTTGTCACAGAAACAGAAAATCAGTCAACTCTTAAAACAACCTGAGTTCATGTGCGAGCTCAGATTGCTGATGGGACCGTTCAGGGAACTGTGGACAATTGCATTCCCCTGACCGACCCCCACTAAGACCCGAATCATCCTGAAAATCATGAACGGTTAAGTAAATACTAAAACCTGGATGAATTGGGAATTGAGAATATGCTTCCAACAAGGTCTAAAAGAAAGCCCTATGGAATTTTTGGACCAACTCTGAAATGTAATGAAAATAAATAAATAAATAAATAAATAAAACAAAACGGTTTGGACCTGGCTTTGGAGGACAAATTGACTAGCCTTTTCCTAGGGTAATCAACCCCTGATTTCAACAGGAATAACGGGGACCTGGGGAATCTACCCTAGCGGATCCTCCACTGGTTATAATGAAGCTAGGGGAGGAATGGAAGTGAAATTTCTTATTGCTATGGGGCAACGTATTCAGTTCTAAATCAAGCATTAATGCCTTCACAGAATTATTATGTTAGGGTAAAAGGTGTGTCGTGGTTTAACCCGGCCGGCAGCTAAACACCACGCAGCTGTTCGCTCCCCCTCCCCCTCCCTCTCTGGGACGGGGGAGAGAAATGGAAAGTGAAGCCTGTGAGTTGAGATAAAGACAGTTTAATAAGACAAAATAATAATAATAATAATAATAATAATAATAATAATAATAATAATAATAATAATAATAATAATAATACAATGATGATAATAGTACCACTACTAATAATGTGTACAAACAAGTGATGCACAATGCAATTGCTCACCACCCGCTGACCGATGCCCAGCCTAACCCCGAGCAGTCCGGCCCCCTCCCCCTGGCTAGCCACCCCTATGTATTGTTTAGCCTGACGTCAGATGCTATGGAATACCCCTTTGGCTAGTTTGGGTCACCTGTCCTGGGTCTGTCCCCTCCCAGCTCTTACTGCACCCCCAGCCTGCCTGTTGGCAGGACAGAGCAAGAAGCTGAGATGTCCTTGGCTTGGTATAAGCATTGCTCTGCAACAATTGAAACATCGGGGTGTTATCAGCACTCTTCTCATCCTAAGCCAAAACATAGCATTCTCCCAGCTACTAGGAAGAAAATTAACTCTGTTCTAACTGAAACCAGGACAAGGTGTAACCGAAAAGGCTTATTTTTGTGAACCTTTGAAGTACAAATTAGGGAAACAATGGGGCATACACAGATTTTTATCTATGCCTAGCTCCTCATGGGCACTCTTAGGTAGAGATTTATTAGAGCAAGTAGGAGCAGAAATTGTCTTTGAAAAAGGGAAAATGGAATTAAGAACAGGAGAAGAACAACGAATAAATGTGTTAAGCTTGGCACTGATACAAACTGACCCTAAAAGTGAAATACCTTTAGAGATCACAGATCAAGTATGTCCAGGAGTTTGGGCTACCGAAGTCCCTGGAAGAGCTAAAAATGTGACCTTAATAATTATTAAATTAAAGCCAGGAGAGAAACCCGTTAAGGTTAAGTAATATCCTTTGAGGACAGAAGATAGGAAAGGAATTAAAGAGATAATTGATCAATTTTTACAGTATGGATTATTGATTGAATGCGAATCAGAATCCAATGCACCCATATTGCCAATTAAAAAGGCAGATGAAAAAGCTATAGGCTAGTTCAGGATTTGAGGGCCATAAATAAAATCACTGAGGATATACATCCAGTAGTGGCAAACCCTTATACTTTGCTGACTAAATTAAAGAATAGTCAAGTCTGGTTTACCGTACTGGATTTAAAAGATGCCTTCTTCTGCCTAGGCTTAGCCACAGAAAGCCAAAACCTATTCGCCTTTGAATGGGAAAATCCCGATTCAGGCAGAAAGACGCAGCTTACGTGGACATTACTACCTCAAGGATTCAAGAATAGCCCCACTAATTTTGGAAACCAATTAGCAAGGGAACTCGAAACATGGATACCTCCGGACACTGAAGGTGCTTTGTTACAATATGTAGATGATCTCTTAATAGCTACCGAGACTAAAGGGAGTTGGATTCAATGGACTATAAGTCGTCTTAATTTTCTGGGTTTAAATGGATATCAAGTCTCTTGACAGAAAGTCCAGCTGGCTCAACAAAGTGTGACCTATCTGGGATTTGACATTTCGGAAGGACAACGAGAACTAGGAACTGAACATAAGGAAGTCATTTGCCGGACTCCAGAACCTCAAATGGTAAAGGAGCTACAAACCTTTTTAGGAATGACAGGTTGGTGTCGCCTTTGGATTTATAATTATGGACTATTGGT
Organism: Aythya marila; assembly: GCF_965140915.1. Taxonomy (NCBI): domain Eukaryota; kingdom Metazoa; phylum Chordata; class Aves; order Anseriformes; family Anatidae; genus Aythya; species Aythya marila. The sequence continues at coordinate 66,050 of NW_028137222.1, read as the reverse complement.
AAAGCCTCTATGTGAATTGATAAAGATTAACCAGTCAAAGTTAGTCTGGACTGGAGAAGCACAAAAAGTCTTTAAACAACTTAAACAAGAATTGATGATTTTGAAATATCAAGCAATATTGGTAGAACAGGACGACGTGGAGATTGTGATAATTCATATTGTGAATCTAGCCTCTTTTCTTAGTGATGCTCCGGCACAAGCTGTGATTCACGATTGTTTAGAAACTCTAGAGACTGTGTATTCCAGCCGACCAGACCTTAAGGAGGAGCCCATGGAAGACGCGGAAGAAACTTGGTTCACGGATGGGAGCAGTTTTGTTACGCAAAGACAACGTAAAGCTGGATATGCTATAACAACTACTCAGCAGGTAATCGAGTCTAAGCCTTTACCCCCTGGAACATCAGCTCAAAAGGCGGAGATAGTTGCTCTCACGAGAGCATTGGAACTGGCAGCGGGAAAAAGGGTAAATATTTGGACAGATTCTAAATATACATTCGGCGTGGTACATGCTCATGGAGCAATTTGGAAAGAACATGGATTGCTGACCGCTCAGTGAAAACACAAAGTATGCTGAAGAAATTTTAAAATTGTTAGAGGCTGTAAAACAACCAGAAAAGGTAGCTATCATGCATTGTCAGGGACACCAAAAGGGGAACACCGATTTTGAAATTGGAAAATCGATTGGCAGAGGCTAAGCAGGCAGCTGAAATAACTGAGGTGAAGGCATTGTCTTTGATACCAGACGGTAAAATCCAAACTATATCCAAATTATACAAAAGAAGACTTAAAATTAATTGAAGATTTGAAAGGTAAAATGAAACCAGATGGATGAGTATATTTAAAAGATAACCCCATAGTAATACCCTCTAGTTTGACATGGCCCATAGTTCTTACAGAACACAATAAAACGCATTGGGGAGCTGGCACACTGCATAAGAGCCTGAGTCAGACATTAGTGGGACGATATGATAAAACAAGTAACTCAACAATGTAGCATTTGCTTACACAATACCAAGGATAGAATAAAATTTGGAATAATCGGTAAAGGAAATTATTCGGGGCAACAGTGGCAAATTGATTTTTCAGAACTCCCTAGAAAAGGGGGGTATCATTATTTACTGGTTCTGACTGACACGTTTTCAGGAAGGCCTGAAGCCTTTCCCTGTCGAACAAACAAAGCAAGAAAAGTGGTTAAAGTCTTGTTAAATGAAATAATACCATGCTTTGGGATTCTAGTAGCAATGTCTTCTGATAGAGTTTCACATTTTTGTGCACAAGTGGTAGAACAGATAAGTAAGATTCTAAAGATAGATTGGCAACTGCATACTCCTTATAGACCACAGGCAAGTGGACAGGTAGAAAAAATGAACCATTTAATTAAACAATAAATAGCTAAAATTGGATAAGAAGCTAATTTGTCATGGCCTCAATCCCTCCCTTTAGCATTACTTGGAATTAGAGTTAAACCTAGAATAAAAGGAAATTTGAGTCCCTTCAAAATCTTATATGGAAGGCCATAGCAATTTCTATTTAGTGGAGAGGACCTAACGCAGTTAGGATCAGAATATTTATATGCTTATATAACTGAACTTCAGAAACAATTAAATAAAGTACATACATTTGTTTTAGGGACCAGGGCTAGAGGGTTGGATCAACCAATCCACCCCTTTAAGCTCGGGGATTATATATATATAAAGACTTTTTCAGGACAACCCGTGCAGGAAAAATGGAAGGAAAGTGGATGGGACCACACCAAGTATTACTGACAACACACACCGCCATTAAGATTAAGAAGCAAGCAGCTTGGATCCACAATTCAAGGGTGAAGAAGGCCCCGGCGAGGATATGGACCACCACTCCAATTGGACCAACAAAATTACGGTTTTCCAGATCCTAATGATTGCAGGGGTGCGGTTCTCGGATTTGGGGTGGGCAACTTGGGATGAGAACTTACACCTGACCTTAATACAAACAATTTCTCAAGTAACTAATAAGACGAACTGTTGGGTATGCACCCATCTGCCACAGCATGGGAATAAGGGTGTATCGTTAATTGGGATTCCCTTGCCTGCAAACTTATCTTGGACTAATTTGTGGGAAAACACATCTTGGGGTCGAAAATATTAAGCAGTTTTGGAACTAGAAGTGAGTAGCTTCATGCCGTTAGAATCCTACTATGTATGTGTACAAAGGTGTAACCCGCCTAAGGGTATAGGAAAACAGCATTGTATAAATACGGATACTACTTATGTGGGAAATCAGACATCTTGTAATTGAACAATTGATATTAGTACGACTAGCGGCTGGGCAAATTCAACCAGCTGGACGGTTCCAGAAGGAAAAGGGTGGTATTGGCTATGCAATGATACAGCCCGTAAGGTCTTGCCTGAGAATTGGAAGGGAACTTGCACTCTTGGAGCGGTAGTCCCCAATATGACAGTACATGATGTAGTGCCTCGAGGTTACTTGAGAACTCATATCCGGAGAATCAGATGAAAAATTAACAATCCATTGGTAGAGAGACACACCCCTTTTCATAGTTTATTGCGATGGTTTATCCCATGGTTAGGAGTGCGTGAATTGGAAAAGGCAATAGTTAATATTTCTGCAATTATAGAGAAGTTAGAAAACAAAATTCTGGATGCTATAAAGGCTCAACAAGAAGAGGTATCTAGTTTATCACAGGTAGTATTCCAAAATCGGATGGCCCTAGACTTGTTACTGGCCACTCAAGGGGGAGTCTGTACAGTAATAAACACAAGTTGTTGTATGTATGTAGATCAGAGTGGAAGGATCTCTACCGACCTGGAAGAAATATGGAAGCAGACCAGGATCCTACATGAGATCAGTAAAGATGATCTTTCATGGAGTTTTAGTGAACTATGGACTAAGTTAACCTCCTGGTTGCCCAATTTCCAATGGTTGAAACAAGTATTCATTGCTCTAATCGTATTAGTAGTGTTAGGAATATTTGTGTGCATGTTGTTTAGATGCCTGCTTTGTTGTGTTACTGTAAATAAAGAAAGTATCTGATGCAAAAGAATTTGCATGGGAAAAGAAAAGGGGGGATTGATTAAGGAGGTATTGGGGAGGCAAGGACAATCCCCAGACAAGGACTGTATATCTCGAAAAAAGACACTGGAACTCATGATAAGGAAGCGGCAGGCGGACAGAGAAACGAATGTAAGGACTATAACTCTCGAAACTGGACATTGGAATTCATTATAAAGATACAACAAACGGGAGAATTGGCAACAACCAGCTCTTGCAATTAAGAAACATGCCAATTCAGCAGATTCCTGACCAAAGGTGAAAAGTACACTGTGAGGAAGACTCGGGGTCTTCCTCCCAAAGACCCCTGCCCACGTCCCAAAGACCCCTGCCCACAATTCTTGGAAGGCTCTGCGCAGGCGCAAGGTGCCAAAAGGCTAATTAGCATGAGAAGCGAGGGAAGGCGGGGATAGGTAATGCATATGTATAGGTGCTTGTAGAATATTGATAGATTGATTGTATAAATTCAAGACTGCTTTCTGCTTTGGGTATGCACGATAGGTGGAGAGATCCCCCGTGCATCCAGCGCTGCAATAAAGAATATACCACTTAAAGGAATTTCGGCTTCGATCTTTGAATCAATTTGGCGACCCAGATGGGACAACCTCTCTGCCGGACTGCAGGACCTGCTGGGAACAGGACTCCCTAGGGTACCCCCGGGATTTCCCGGAGGGACTCCTCGACTCACCGGATCACTGCGGAGGCAGACAAGGACCCCATCATTGTAAGTGAGTATATTCTTTATTCTGGTTTGGTTTTCTGGTAGACCGGTCATCTGGAACTGTCTGTAAGTCAGAAGGTGATCTTCTGCGAGGCAGTGTTTGGTATATACTTTGTGGTTATCACTATAAGTACATGTTTGGGGACCTTAAGGAAGGAGCTCGCTTTAAGGTCCATCTGGAATTGTGTTGTCTATTACGGTTTTCTGACTCATGGAGTATGGTATTTAACTCTGGTTATTGTTACTGCGATTTTGGCTATTTTCCTGGTGGTAATAGTAGGTTCGTGGCATTGTTATAAGAAAGATATCGTTACGGTGTTACACAGTTCGGTTTTCTGACTAATCGCATGTGGAATTTGACTCTGACTATTGTTACTGTGATTTTGGCAATATTGCTGGTAATAGTAGTTTTGTGGCATCGCTACTGAAAGATATTGCGTGCCCGTATTTTTGTGAGTGATACGTTTTGTGATACGCTTTTGTAAGTAACATGTGTATTCTGAAAGTGTAAACTGGAAACTGGGGGGCGCAAACAAGCAGTGAAATTTTAAAGAAAAGTGTGTTAGGATGTGTTTTAAGTCACTGGAAGGATATTGGAGGATCTGCCGGTGGAAGTGTGAACAGGAAAACATTGATAAAATATCGTAATCAGTGGTGGCCGCTTTATAAGCTGGAATGTGGAGAAAAGTGGCCCCTAAATGGAACTTTAAACTATAATATTTTGCTACAGTTAATGTTGTTTTTTGAGAAGCAGAACAGGATGAAATGTTGTATACTGATGTTTCAGCATCTTGGTGGGAAAAGGTAGGGAATTAAGTTGGCCCCTGACTGAACCTTTGATGTTGGCATTAGAGAAGTACAGGCTGGAGAAAGATAAAGGAAGTGTTAAAAGGGTTGCTGAAAGTGTTAAAGGTGTTTGAAGTTGAATGAGCAGGGAAAGAGGATGTAGGAATGTTAATAGTTCTGCCTCTGCCCGAGGCAGAGATCTTAAAATCATGGGTGTTAGCCCTTTAGGGCAAAGGGACCATGATCGGTTGGAGAGAGTTGTCACAGAAACAGAAAAGAGGTCAACTCTTAAAACAACCTGAGTTCATGTGCGAGCTCAGATTGCTGATGGGACCGTTCAGGGAACTGTGGACAATTGCATTCCCCTGACCGACCCCCACTAAGACCCGAATCATCCTGAAAATCATGAACGGTTAAGTAAATACTAAAACCTGGATGAATTGGGAATTGAGAATATGCTTCCAACAAGGTCTAAAAGAAAGCCCTATGGAATTTTTGGACCAACTCTGAAATGTAATGAAAATAAATAAATAAATAAATAAATAAAACAAAACGGTTTGGACCTGGCTTTGGAGGACAAATTGACTAGCCTTTTCCTAGGGTAATCAACCCCTGATTTCAACAGGAATAACGGGGACCTGGGGAATCTACCCTAGCGGATCCTCCACTGGTTATAATGAAGCTAGGGGAGGAATGGAAGTGAAATTTCTTATTGCTATGGGGCAACGTATTCAGTTCTAAATCAAGCATTAATGCCTTCACAGAATTATTATGTTAGGGTAAAAGGTGTGTCGTGGTTTAACCCGGCCGGCAGCTAAACACCACGCAGCTGTTCGCTCCCCCTCCCCCTCCCTCTCTGGGACGGGGGAGAGAAATGGAAAGTGAAGCCTGTGAGTTGAGATAAAGACAGTTTAATAAGACAAAATAATAATAATAATAATAATAATAATAATAATAATAATAATAATAATACAATGATGATAATAGTACCACTACTAATAATGTGTACAAACAAGTGATGCACAATGCAATTGCTCACCACCCGCTGACCGATGCCCAGCCTAACCCCGAGCAGTCCGGCCCCCTCCCCCTGGCTAGCCACCCCTATGTATTGTTTAGCCTGACGTCAGATGCTATGGAATACCCCTTTGGCTAGTTTGGGTCACCTGTCCTGGGTCTGTCCCCTCCCAGCTCTTACTGCACCCCCAGCCTGCCTGTTGGCAGGACAGAGCAAGAAGCTGAGATGTCCTTGGCTTGGTATAAGCATTGCTCTGCAACAATTGAAACATCGGGGTGTTATCAGCACTCTTCTCATCCTAAGCCAAAACATAGCATTCTCCCAGCTACTAGGAAGAAAATTAACTCTGTTCTAACTGAAACCAGGACAAGGTGTAACCGAAAAGGCTTATTTTTGTGAACCTTTGAAGTACAAATTAGGGAAACAATGGGGCATACACAGATTTTTATCTATGCCTAGCTCCTCATGGGCACTCTTAGGTAGAGATTTATTAGAGCAAGTAGGAGCAGAAATTGTCTTTGAAAAAGGGAAAATGGAATTAAGAACAGGAGAAGAACAACTAATAAATGTGTTAAGCTTGGCACTAATACAAACTGACCCTAAAAGTGAAATACCTTTAGAGATCACAGATCAAGTATGTCCAGGAGTTTGGGCTACCGAAGTCCCTGGAAGAGCTAAAAATGTGACCTTAATAATTATTAAATTAAAGCCAGGAGAGAAACCCGTTAAGGTTAAGTAATATCCTTTGAGGACAGAAGATAGGAAAGGAATTAAAGAGATAATTGATCAATTTTTACAGTATGGATTATTGATTGAATGCGAATCAGAATCCAATGCACCCATATTGCCAATTAAAAAGGCAGATGAAAAAGCTATAGGCTAGTTCAGGATTTGAGGGCCATAAATAAAATCACTGAGGATATACATCCAGTAGTGGCAAACCCTTATACTTTGCTGACTAAATTAAAGAATAGTCAAGTCTGGTTTACCGTACTGGATTTAAAAGATGCCTTCTTCTGCCTAGGCTTAGCCACAGAAAGCCAAAACCTATTCGCCTTTGAATGGGAAAATCCCGATTCAGGCAGAAAGACGCAGCTTACGTGGACATTACTACCTCAAGGATTCAAGAATAGCCCCACTATTTTTGGAAACCAATTAGCAAGGGAACTCGAAACATGGATACCTCCGGACACTGAAGGTGCTTTGTTACAATATGTAGATGATCTCTTAATAGCTACCGAGACTAAAGGGAGTTGTATTCAATGGACTATAAGTCGTCTTAATTTTCTGTGTTTAAATGGATATCAAGTCTCTTGACAGAAAGTCCAGCTGGCTCAACAAAGTGTGACCTATCTGGGATTTGACATTTCGGAAGGACAACGAGAACTAGGAACTGAACATAAGGAAGTCATTTGCCGGACTCCAGAACCTCAAATGGTAAAGGAGCTACAAAGCTTTTTAGGAATGACAGGTTGGTGTCGCCTTTGGATTTATAATTATGGACTATTGGTAAAGCCTCTATGTGAATTGATAAAGATTAACCAGTCAAAGTTAGTCTGGACTGGAGAAGCACAAAAAGTCTTTAAACAACTTAAACAAGAATTGATGATTTTGAAATATCAAGCAATATTGGTAGAACAGGACGACGTGGAGATTGTGATAATTCATATTGTGAATCTAGCCTCTTTTCTTAGTGATGCTCCGGCACAAGCTGTGATTCACGATTGTTTAGAAACTCTAGAGACTGTGTATTCCAGCCGACCAGACCTTAAGGAGGAGCTCATGGAAGACGCGGAAGAAACTTGGTTCACGGATGGGAGCAGTTTTGTTACGCAAAGGCAACGTAAAGCTGGATATGCTATAACAACTACTCAGCAGGTAATCGAGTCTAAGCCTTTACCCCCTGGAACATCAGCTCAAAAGGCGGAGATAGTTGCTCTCACGAGAGCATTGGAACTGGCAGCGGGAAAAAGGGTAAATATTTGGACAGATTCTAAATATACATTCGGCGTGGTACATGCTCATGGAGCAATTTGGAAAGAACATGGATTGCTGACCGCTCAGTGAAAACACAAAGTATGCTGAAGAAATTTTAAAATTGTTAGAGGCTGTAAAACAACCAGAAAAGGTAGCTATCATGCATTGTCAGGGACACCAAAAGGGGAACACCGATTTTGAAATTGGAAAATCGATTGGCAGAGGCTAAGCAGGCAGCTGAAATAACTGAGGTGAAGGCATTGTCTTTGATACCAGACGGTAAAATCCAAACTATATCCAAATTATACAAAAGAAGACTTAAAATTAATTGAAGATTTGAAAGGTAAAATGAAACCAGATGGATGAGTATATTTAAAAGATAACCCCATAGTAATACCCTCTAGTTTGACATGGCCCATAGTTCTTACAGAACACAATAAAACGCATTGGGGAGCTGGCACACTGCATAAGAGCCTGAGTCAGACATTAGTGGGACGATATGATAAAACAAGTAACTCAACAATGTAGCATTTGCTTACACAATACCAAGGATAGAATAAAATTTGGAATAATCGGTAAAGGAAATTATTCGGGGCAACAGTGGCAAATTGATTTTTCAGAACTCCCTAGAAAAGGGGGGTATCATTATTTACTGGTTCTGACTGACACGTTTTCAGGAAGGCCTGAAGCCTTTCCCTGTCGAACAACCAAAGCAAGAGAAGTGGTTAAAGTCTTGTTAAATGAAATAATACCATGCTTTGGGATTCTAGTAGCAATGTCTTCTGATAGAGTTTCACATTTTTGTGCACAAGTGGTAGAACAGATAAGTAAGATTCTAAAGATAGATTGGCAACTGCATACTCCTTATAGACCACAGGCAAGTGGACAGGTAGAAAAAATGAACCATTTAATTAAACAATAAATAGCTAAAATTGGATAAGAAGCTAATTTGTCATGGCCTCAATCCCTCCCTTTAGCATTACTTGGAATTAGAGTTAAACCTAGAATAAAAGGAAATTTGAGTCCCTTCAAAATCTTATATGGAAGGCCATAGCAATTTCTATTTAGTGGAGAGGACCTAACGCAGTTAGGATCAGAATATTTATATGCTTATATAACTGAACTTCAGAAACAATTAAATAAAGTACATACATTTGTTTTAGGGACCAGGGCTAGAGGGTTGGATCAACCAATCCACCCCTTTAAGCTCGGGGATTATATATATATAAAGACTTTTTCAGGACAACCCGTGCAGGAAAAATGGAAGGAAAGTGGATGGGACCACACCAAGTATTACTGACAACACACACCGCCATTAAGATTAAGAAGCAAGCAGCTTGGATCCACAATTCAAGGGTGAAGAAGGCCCCGGCGAGGATATGGACCACCACTCCAATTGGACCAACAAAATTACGGTTTTCCAGATCCTAATGATTGCAGGGGTGCGGTTCTCGGATTTGGGGTGGGCAACTTGGGATGAGAACTTACACCTGACCTTAATACAAACAATTTCTCAAGTAACTAATAAGACGAACTGTTGGGTATGCACCCATCTGCCACAGCATGGGAATAAGGGTGTATCGTTAATTGGGATTCCCTTGCCTGCAAACTTATCTTGGACTAATTTGTGGGAAAACACATCTTGGGGTCGAAAATATTAAGCAGTTTTGGAACTAGAAGTGAGTAGCTTCATGCCGTTAGAATCCTACTATGTATGTGTACAAAGGTGTAACCCGCCTAAGGGTATAGGAAAACAGCATTGTATAAATACGGATACTACTTATGTGGGAAATCAGACATCTTGTAATTGAACAATTGATATTAGTACGACTAGCGGCTGGGCAAATTCAACCAGCTGGACGGTTCCAGAAGGAAAAGGGTGGTATTGGCTATGCAATGATACAGCCCGTAAGGTCTTGCCTGAGAATTGGAAGGGAACTTGCACTCTTGGAGCGGTAGTCCCCAATATGACAGTACATGATGTAGTGCCTCGAGGTTACTTGAGAACTCATATCCGGAGAATCAGATGAAAAATTAACAATCCATTGGTAGAGAGACACACCCCTTTTCATAGTTTATTGCGATGGTTTATCCCATGGTTAGGAGTGCGTGAATTGGAAAAGGCAATAGTTAATATTTCTGCAATTATAGAGAAGTTAGAAAACAAAATTCTGGATGCTATAAAGGCTCAACAAGAAGAGGTATCTAGTTTATCACAGGTAGTATTCCAAAATCGGATGGCCCTAGACTTGTTACTGGCCACTCAAGGGGGAGTCTGTACAGTAATAAACACAAGTTGTTGTATGTATGTAGATCAGAGTGGAAGGATCTCTACCGACCTGGAAGAAATATGGAAGCAGACCAGGATCCTACATGAGATCAGTAAAGATGATCTTTCATGGAGTTTTAGTGAACTATGGACTAAGTTAACCTCCTGGTTGCCCAATTTCCAATGGTTGAAACAAGTATTCATTGCTCTAATCGTATTAGTAGTGTTAGGAATATTTGTGTGCATGTTGTTTAGATGCCTGCTTTGTTGTGTTACTGTAAATAAAGAAAGTATCTGATGCAAAAGAATTTGCATGGGAAAAGAAAAGGGGGGATTGATTAAGGAGGTATTGGGGAGGCAAGGACAATCCCCAGACAAGGACTGTATATCTCGAAACAAGACACTGGAACTCATGATAAGGAAGCGGCAGGCGGACAGAGAAACGAATGTAAGGACTATAACTCTCGAAACTGGACATTGGAATTCATTATAAAGATACAACAAACGGGAGAATTGGCAACAACCAGCTCTTGCAATTAAGAAACATGCCAATTCAGCAGATTCCTGACCAAAGGTGAAAAGTACACTGTGAGGAAGACTCGGGGTCTTCCTCCCAAAGACCCCTGCCCACGTCCCAAAGACCCCTGCCCACAATTCTTGGAAGGCTCTGTGCAGGAGCAAGGTGCCAAAAGGCTAATTAGCATGAGAAGCGAGGGAAGGCGGGGATAGGTAATGCATATGTATAGGTGCTTGTAGAATATTGATAGATTGATTGTATAAATTCAAGACTGCTTTCTGCTTTGGGTATGCACGATAGGTGGAGAGATCCCCCGTGCATCCAGCGCTGCAATAAAGAATATACCACTTAAAGGAATTTCGGCTTCGATCTTTGAATCAATTTGGCGACCCAGATGGGACAACCTCTCTGCCGGACTGCAGGACCTGCTGGGAACAGGACTCCCTAGGGTACCCCCGGGATTTCCCGGAGGGACTCCTCGACTCACCGGATCACTGCGGAGGCAGACAAGGACCCCATCATTGTAAGTGAGTATATTCTTTATTCTGGTTTGGTTTTCTGGTAGACCGGTCATCTGGAACTGTCTGTAAGTCAGAAGGTGATCTTCTGCGAGGCAGTGTTTGGTATATACTTTGTGGTTATCACTATAAGTACATGTTTGGGGACCTTAAGGAAGGAGCTCGCTTTAAGGTCCATCTGGAATTGTGTTGTCTATTACGGTTTTCTGACTCATGGAGTATGGTATTTAACTCTGGTTATTGTTACTGCGATTTTGGCTATTTTCCTGGTGGTAATAGTAGGTTCGTGGCATTGTTATAAGAAAGATATCGTTACGGTGTTACACAGTTCGGTTTTCTGACTAATCGCATGTGGAATTTGACTCTGACTATTGTTACTGTGATTTTGGCAATATTGCTGGTAATAGTAGTTTTGTGGCATCGCTACTGAAAGATATTGCGTGCCCGTATTTTTGTGAGTGATACGTTTTGTGATACGCTTTTGTAAGTAACATGTGTATTCTGAAAGTGTAAACTGGAAACTGGGGGGCGCAAACAAGCAGTGAAATTTTAAAGAAAAGTGTGTTAGGATGTGTTTTAAGTCACTGGAAGGATATTGGAGGATCTGCCGGTGGAAGTGTGAACAGGAAAACATTGATAAAATATCGTAATCAGTGGTGGCCGCTTTATAAGCTGGAATGTGGAGAAAAGTGGCCCCTAAATGGAACTTTAAACTATAATATTTTGCTACAGTTAATGTTGTTTTTTGAGAAGCAGAACAGGATGAAATGTTGTATACTGATGTTTCAGCATCTTGGTGGGAAAAGGTAGGGAATTAAGTTGGCCCCTGACTGAACCTTTGATGTTGGCATTAGAGAAGTACAGGCTGGAGAAAGATAAAGGAAGTGTTAAAAGGGTTGCTGAAAGTGTTAAAGGTGTTTGAAGTTGAATGAGCAGGGAAAGAGGATGTAGGAATGTTAATAGTTCTGCCTCTGCCCGAGGCAGAGATCTTAAAATCATGGGTGTTAGCCCTTTAGGGCAAAGGGACCATGATCGGTTGGAGAGAGTTGTCACAGAAACAGAAAAGAGGTCAACTCTTAAAACAACCTGAGTTCATGTGCGAGCTCAGATTGCTGATGGGACCGTTCAGGGAACTGTGGACAATTGCATTCCCCTGACCGACCCCCACTAAGACCCGAATCATCCTGAAAATCATGAACGGTTAAGTAAATACTAAAACCTGGATGAATTGGGAATTGAGAATATGCTTCCAACAAGGTCTAAAAGAAAGCCCTATGGAATTTTTGGACCAACTCTGAAATGTAATGAAAATAAATAAATAAATAAATAAATAAAACAAAACGGTTTGGACCTGGCTTTGGAGGACAAATTGACTAGCCTTTTCCTAGGGTAATCAACCCCTGATTTCAACAGGAATAACGGGGACCTGGGGAATCTACCCTAGCGGATCCTCCACTGGTTATAATGAAGCTAGGGGAGGAATGGAAGTGAAATTTCTTATTGCTATGGGGCAACGTATTCAGTTCTAAATCAAGCATTAATGCCTTCACAGAATTATTATGTTAGGGTAAAAGGTGTGTCGTGGTTTAACCCGGCCGGCAGCTAAACACCACGCAGCTGTTCGCTCCCCCTCCCCCTCCCTCTCTGGGACGGGGGAGAGAAATGGAAAGTGAAGCCTGTGAGTTGAGATAAAGACAGTTTAATAAGACAAAATAATAATAATAATAATAATAATAATAATAATAATAATACAATGATGATAATAGTACCACTACTAATAATGTGTACAAACAAGTGATGCACAATGCAATTGCTCACCACCCGCTGACCGATGCCCAGCCTAACCCCGAGCAGTCCGGCCCCCTCCCCCTGGCTAGCCACCCCTATGTATTGTTTAGCCTGACGTCAGATGCTATGGAATACCCCTTTGGCTAGTTTGGGTCACCTGTCCTGGGTCTGTCCCCTCCCAGCTCTTACTGCACCCCCAGCCTGCCTGTTGGCAGGACAGAGCAAGAAGCTGAGATGTCCTTGGCTTGGTATAAGCATTGCTCTGCAACAATTGAAACATCGGGGTGTTATCAGCACTCTTCTCATCCTAAGCCAAAACATAGCATTCTCCCAGCTACTAGGAAGAAAATTAACTCTGTTCTAACTGAAACCAGGACAAGGTGTAACCGAAAAGGCTTATTTTTGTGAACCTTTGAAGTACAAATTAGGGAAACAATGGGGCATACACAGATTTTTATCTATGCCTAGCTCCTCATGGGCACTCTTAGGTAGAGATTTATTAGAGCAAGTAGGAGCAGAAATTGTCTTTGAAAAAGGGAAAATGGAATTAAGAACAGGAGAAGAACAACGAATAAATGTGTTAAGCTTGGCACTAATACAAACTGACCCTAAAAGTGAAATACCTTTAGAGATCACAGATCAAGTATGTCCAGGAGTTTGGGCTACCGAAGTCCCTGGAAGAGCTAAAAATGTGACCTTAATAATTATTAAATTAAAGCCAGGAGAGAAACCCGTTAAGGTTAAGTAATATCCTTTGAGGACAGAAGATAGGAAAGGAATTAAAGAGATAATTGATCAATTTTTACAGTATGGATTATTGATTGAATGCGAATCAGAATCCAATGCACCCATATTGCCAATTAAAAAGGCAGATGAAAAAGCTATAGGCTAGTTCAGGATTTGAGGGCCATAAATAAAATCACTGAGGATATACATCCAGTAGTGGCAAACCCTTATACTTTGCTGACTAAATTAAAGAATAGTCAAGTCTGGTTTACCGTACTGGATTTAAAAGATGCCTTCTTCTGCCTAGGCTTAGCCACAGAAAGCCAAAACCTATTCGCCTTTGAATGGGAAAATCCCGATTCAGGCAGAAAGACGCAGCTTACGTGGACATTACTACCTCAAGGATTCAAGAATAGCCCCACTAATTTTGGAAACCAATTAGCAAGGGAACTCGAAACATGGATACCTCCGGACACTGAAGGTGCTTTGTTACAATATGTAGATGATCTCTTAATAGCTACCGAGACTAAAGGGAGTTGGATTCAATGGACTATAAGTCGTCTTAATTTTCTGGGTTTAAATGGATATCAAGTCTCTTGACAGAAAGTCCAGCTGGCTCAACAAAGTGTGACCTATCTGGGATTTGACATTTCGGAAGGACAACGAGAACTAGGAACTGAACATAAGGAAGTCATTTGCCGGACTCCAGAACCTCAAATGGTAAAGGAGCTACAAACCTTTTTAGGAATGACAGGTTGGTGTCGCCTTTGGATTTATAATTATGGACTATTGGTAAAGCCTCTATGTGAATTGATAAAGATTAACCAGTCAAAGTTAGTCTGGACTGGAGAAGCACAAAAAGTCTTTAAACAACTTAAACAAGAATTGATGATTTTGAAATATCAAGCAATATTGGTAGAACAGGACGACGTGGAGATTGTGATAATTCATATTGTGAATCTAGCCTCTTTTCTTAGTGATGCTCCGGCACAAGCTGTGATTCACGATTGTTTAGAAACTCTAGAGACTGTGTATTCCAGCCGACCAGACCTTAAGGAGGAGCCCATGGAAGACGCGGAAGAAACTTGGTTCACGGATGGGAGCAGTTTTGTTACGCAAAGACAACGTAAAGCTGGATATGCTATAACAACTACTCAGCAGGTAATCGAGTCTAAGCCTTTACCCCCTGGAACATCAGCTCAAAAGGCGGAGATAGTTGCTCTCACGAGAGCATTGGAACTGGCAGCGGGAAAAAGGGTAAATATTTGGACAGATTCTAAATATACATTCGGCGTGGTACATGCTCATGGAGCAATTTGGAAAGAACATGGATTGCTGACCGCTCAGTGAAAACACAAAGTATGCTGAAGAAATTTTAAAATTGTTAGAGGCTGTAAAACAACCAGAAAAGGTAGCTATCATGCATTGTCAGGGACACCAAAAGGGGAACACCGATTTTGAAATTGGAAAATCGATTGGCAGAGGCTAAGCAGGCAGCTGAAATAACTGAGGTGAAGGCATTGTCTTTGATACCAGACGGTAAAATCCAAACTATATCCAAATTATACAAAAGAAGACTTAAAATTAATTGAAGATTTGAAAGGTAAAATGAAACCAGATGGATGAGTATATTTAAAAGATAACCCCATAGTAATACCCTCTAGTTTGACATGGCCCATAGTTCTTACAGAACACAATAAAACGCATTGGGGAGCTGGCACACTGCATAAGAGCCTGAGTCAGACATTAGTGGGACGATATGATAAAACAAGTAACTCAACAATGTAGCATTTGCTTACACAATACCAAGGATAGAATAAAATTTGGAATAATCGGTAAAGGAAATTATTCGGGGCAACAGTGGCAAATTGATTTTTCAGAACTCCCTAGAAAAGGGGGGTATCATTATTTACTGGTTCTGACTGACACGTTTTCAGGAAGGCCTGAAGCCTTTCCCTGTCGAACAACCAAAGCAAGAAAAGTGGTTAAAGTCTTGTTAAATGAAATAATACCATGCTTTGGGATTCTAGTAGCAATGTCTTCTGATAGAGTTTCACATTTTTGTGCACAAGTGGTAGAACAGATAAGTAAGATTCTAAAGATAGATTGGCAACTGCATACTCCTTATAGACCACAGGCAAGTGGACAGGTAGAAAAAATGAACCATTTAATTAAACAATAAATAGCTAAAATTGGATAAGAAGCTAATTTGTCATGGCCTCAATCCCTCCCTTTAGCATTACTTGGAATTAGAGTTAAACCTAGAATAAAAGGAAATTTGAGTCCCTTCAAAATCTTATATGGAAGGCCATAGCAATTTCTATTTAGTGGAGAGGACCTAACGCAGTTAGGATCAGAATATTTATATGCTTATATAACTGAACTTCAGAAACAATTAAATAAAGTACATACATTTGTTTTAGGGACCAGGGCTAGAGGGTTGGATCAACCAATCCACCCCTTTAAGCTCGGGGATTATATATATATAAAGACTTTTTCAGGACAACCCGTGCAGGAAAAATGGAAGGAAAGTGGATGGGACCACACCAAGTATTACTGACAACACACACCGCCATTAAGATTAAGAAGCAAGCAGCTTGGATCCACAATTCAAGGGTGAAGAAGGCCCCGGCGAGGATATGGACCACCACTCCAATTGGACCAACAAAATTACGGTTTTCCAGATCCTAATGATTGCAGGGGTGCGGTTCTCGGATTTGGGGTGGGCAACTTGGGATGAGAACTTACACCTGACCTTAATACAAACAATTTCTCAAGTAACTAATAAGACGAACTGTTGGGTATGCACCCATCTGCCACAGCATGGGAATAAGGGTGTATCGTTAATTGGGATTCCCTTGCCTGCAAACTTATCTTGGACTAATTTGTGGGAAAACACATCTTGGGGTCGAAAATATTAAGCAGTTTTGGAACTAGAAGTGAGTAGCTTCATGCCGTTAGAATCCTACTATGTATGTGTACAAAGGTGTAACCCGCCTAAGGGTATAGGAAAACAGCATTGTATAAATACGGATACTACTTATGTGGGAAATCAGACATCTTGTAATTGAACAATTGATATTAGTACGACTAGCGGCTGGGCAAATTCAACCAGCTGGACGGTTCCAGAAGGAAAAGGGTGGTATTGGCTATGCAATGATACAGCCCGTAAGGTCTTGCCTGAGAATTGGAAGGGAACTTGCACTCTTGGAGCGGTAGTCCCCAATATGACAGTACATGATGTAGTGCCTCGAGGTTACTTGAGAACTCATATCCGGAGAATCAGATGAAAAATTAACAATCCATTGGTAGAGAGACACACCCCTTTTCATAGTTTATTGCGATGGTTTATCCCATGGTTAGGAGTGCGTGAATTGGAAAAGGCAATAGTTAATATTTCTGCAATTATAGAGAAGTTAGAAAACAAAATTCTGGATGCTATAAAGGCTCAACAAGAAGAGGTATCTAGTTTATCACAGGTAGTATTCCAAAATCGGATGGCCCTAGACTTGTTACTGGCCACTCAAGGGGGAGTCTGTACAGTAATAAACACAAGTTGTTGTATGTATGTAGATCAGAGTGGAAGGATCTCTACCGACCTGGAAGAAATATGGAAGCAGACCAGGATCCTACATGAGATCAGTAAAGATGATCTTTCATGGAGTTTTAGTGAACTATGGACTAAGTTAACCTCCTGGTTGCCCAATTTCCAATGGTTGAAACAAGTATTCATTGCTCTAATCGTATTAGTAGTGTTAGGAATATTTGTGTGCATGTTGTTTAGATGCCTGCTTTGTTGTGTTACTGTAAATAAAGAAAGTATCTGATGCAAAAGAATTTGCATGGGAAAAGAAAAGGGGGGATTGATTAAGGAGGTATTGGGGAGGCAAGGACAATCCCCAGACAAGGACTGTATATCTCGAAACAAGACACTGGAACTCATGATAAGGAAGCGGCAGGCGGACAGAGAAACGAATGTAAGGACTATAACTCTCGAAACTGGACATTGGAATTCATTATAAAGATACAACAAACGGGAGAATTGGCAACAACCAGCTCTTGCAATTAAGAAACATGCCAATTCAGCAGATTCCTGACCAAAGGTGAAAAGTACACTGTGAGGAAGACTCGGGGTCTTCCTCCCAAAGACCCCTGCCCACGTCCCAAAGACCCCTGCCCACAATTCTTGGAAGGCTCTGCGCAGGCGCAAGGTGCCAAAAGGCTAATTAGCATGAGAAGCGAGGGAAGGCGGGGATAGGTAATGCATATGTATAGGTGCTTGTAGAATATTGATAGATTGATTGTATAAATTCAAGACTGCTTTCTGCTTTGGGTATGCACGATAGGTGGAGAGATCCCCCGTGCATCCAGCGCTGCAATAAAGAATATACCACTTAAAGGAATTTCGGCTTCGATCTTTGAATCAATTTGGCGACCCAGATGGGACAACCTCTCTGCCGGACTGCAGGACCTGCTGGGAACAGGACTCCCTAGGGTACCCCCGGGATTTCCCGGAGGGACTCCTCGACTCACCGGATCACTGCGGAGGCAGACAAGGACCCCATCATTGTAAGTGAGTATATTCTTTATTCTGGTTTGGTTTTCTGGTAGACCGGTCATCTGGAACTGTCTGTAAGTCAGAAGGTGATCTTCTGCGAGGCAGTGTTTGGTATATACTTTGTGGTTATCACTATAAGTACATGTTTGGGGACCTTAAGGAAGGAGCTCGCTTTAAGGTCCATCTGGAATTGTGTTGTCTATTACGGTTTTCTGACTCATGGAGTATGGTATTTAACTCTGGTTATTGTTACTGCGATTTTGGCTATTTTCCTGGTGGTAATAGTAGGTTCGTGGCATTGTTATAAGAAAGATATCGTTACGGTGTTACACAGTTCGGTTTTCTGACTAATCGCATGTGGAATTTGACTCTGACTATTGTTACTGTGATTTTGGCAATATTGCTGGTAATAGTAGTTTTGTGGCATCGCTACTGAAAGATATTGCGTGCCCGTATTTTTGTGAGTGATACGTTTTGTGATACGCTTTTGTAAGTAACATGTGTATTCTGAAAGTGTAAACTGGAAACTGGGGGGCGCAAACAAGCAGTGAAATTTTAAAGAAAAGTGTGTTAGGATGTGTTTTAAGTCACTGGAAGGATATTGGAGGATCTGCCGGTGGAAGTGTGAACAGGAAAACATTGATAAAATATCGTAATCAGTGGTGGCCGCTTTATAAGCTGGAATGTGGAGAAAAGTGGCCCCTAAATGGAACTTTAAACTATAATATTTTGCTACAGTTAATGTTGTTTTTTGAGAAGCAGAACAGGATGAAATGTTGTATACTGATGTTTCAGCATCTTGGTGGGAAAAGGTAGGGAATTAAGTTGGCCCCTGACTGAACCTTTGATGTTGGCATTAGAGAAGTACAGGCTGGAGAAAGATAAAGGAAGTGTTAAAAGGGTTGCTGAAAGTGTTAAAGGTGTTTGAAGTTGAATGAGCAGGGAAAGAGGATGTAGGAATGTTAATAGTTCTGCCTCTGCCCGAGGCAGAGATCTTAAAATCATGGGTGTTAGCCCTTTAGGGCAAAGGGACCATGATCGGTTGGAGAGAGTTGTCACAGAAACAGAAAAGAGGTCAACTCTTAAAACAACCTGAGTTCATGTGCGAGCTCAGATTGCTGATGGGACCGTTCAGGGAACTGTGGACAATTGCATTCCCCTGACCGACCCCCACTAAGACCCGAATCATCCTGAAAATCATGAACGGTTAAGTAAATACTAAAACCTGGATGAATTGGGAATTGAGAATATGCTTCCAACAAGGTCTAAAAGAAAGCCCTATGGAATTTTTGGACCAACTCTGAAATGTAATGAAAATAAATAAATAAATAAATAAATAAAACAAAACGGTTTGGACCTGGCTTTGGAGGACAAATTGACTAGCCTTTTCCTAGGGTAATCAACCCCTGATTTCAACAGGAATAACGGGGACCTGGGGAATCTACCCTAGCGGATCCTCCACTGGTTATAATGAAGCTAGGGGAGGAATGGAAGTGAAATTTCTTATTGCTATGGGGCAACGTATTCAGTTCTAAATCAAGCATTAATGCCTTCACAGAATTATTATGTTAGGGTAAAAGATGTGTCGTGGTTTAACCCGGCCGGCAGCTAAACACCACGCAGCTGTTCGCTCCCCCTCCCCCTCCCTCTCTGGGACGGGGGAGAGAAATGGAAAGTGAAGCCTGTGAGTTGAGATAAAGACAGTTTAATAAGACAAAATAATAATAATAATAATAATAATAATAATAATAATAATACAATGATGATAATAGTACCACTACTAATAATGTGTACAAACAAGTGATGCACAATGCAATTGCTCACCACCCGCTGACCGATGCCCAGCCTAACCCCGAGCAGTCCGGCCCCCTCCCCCTGGCTAGCCACCCCTATGTATTGTTTAGCCTGACGTCAGATGCTATGGAATACCCCTTTGGCTAGTTTGGGTCACCTGTCCTGGGTCTGTCCCCTCCCAGCTCTTACTGCACCCCCAGCCTGCCTGTTGGCAGGACAGAGCAAGAAGCTGAGATGTCCTTGGCTTGGTATAAGCATTGCTCTGCAACAATTGAAACATCGGGGTGTTATCAGCACTCTTCTCATCCTAAGCCAAAACATAGCATTCTCCCAGCTACTAGGAAGAAAATTAACTCTGTTCTAACTGAAACCAGGACAAGGTGTAACCGAAAAGGCTTATTTTTGTGAACCTTTGAAGTACAAATTAGGGAAACAATGGGGCATACACAGATTTTTATCTATGCCTAGCTCCTCATGGGCACTCTTAGGTAGAGATTTATTAGAGCAAGTAGGAGCAGAAATTGTCTTTGAAAAAGGGAAAATGGAATTAAGAACAGGAGAAGAACAACGAATAAATGTGTTAAGCTTGGCACTAATACAAACTGACCCTAAAAGTGAAATACCTTTAGAGATCACAGATCAAGTATGTCCAGGAGTTTGGGCTACCGAAGTCCCTGGAAGAGCTAAAAATGTGACCTTAATAATTATTAAATTAAAGCCAGGAGAGAAACCCGTTAAGGTTAAGTAATATCCTTTGAGGACAGAAGATAGGAAAGGAATTAAAGAGATAATTGATCAATTTTTACAGTATGGATTATTGATTGAATGCGAATCAGAATCCAATGCACCCATATTGCCAATTAAAAAGGCAGATGAAAAAGCTATAGGCTAGTTCAGGATTTGAGGGCCATAAATAAAATCACTGAGGATATACATCCAGTAGTGGCAAACCCTTATACTTTGCTGACTAAATTAAAGAATAGTCAAGTCTGGTTTACCATACTGGATTTAAAAGATGCCTTCTTCTGCCTAGGCTTAGCCACAGAAAGCCAAAACCTATTCGCCTTTGAATGGGAAAATCCCGATTCAGGCAGAAAGACGCAGCTTACGTGGACATTACTACCTCAAGGATTCAAGAATAGCCCCACTAATTTTGGAAACCAATTAGCAAGGGAACTCGAAACATGGATACCTCCGGACACTGAAGGTGCTTTGTTACAATATGTAGATGATCTCTTAATAGCTACCGAGACTAAAGGGAGTTGTATTCAATGGACTATAAGTCGTCTTAATTTTCTGTGTTTAAATGGATATCAAGTCTCTTGACAGAAAGTCCAGCTGGCTCAACAAAGTGTGACCTATCTGGGATTTGACATTTCGGAAGGACAACGAGAACTAGGAACTGAACATAAGGAAGTCATTTGCCGGACTCCAGAACCTCAAATGGTAAAGGAGCTACAAAGCTTTTTAGGAATGACAGGTTGGTGTCGCCTTTGGATTTATAATTATGGACTATTGGTAAAGCCTCTATGTGAATTGATAAAGATTAACCAGTCAAAGTTAGTCTGGACTGGAGAAGCACAAAAAGTCTTTAAACAACTTAAACAAGAATTGATGATTTTGAAATATCAAGCAATATTGGTAGAACAGGACGACGTGGAAATTGTGATAATTCATATTGTGAATCTAGCCTCTTTTCTTAGTGATGCTCCGGCACAAGCTGTGATTCACGATTGTTTAGAAACTCTAGAGACTGTGTATTCCAGCCGACCAGACCTTAAGGAGGAGCTCATGGAAGACGCGGAAGAAACTTGGTTCACGGATGGGAGCAGTTTTGTTACGCAAAGGCAACGTAAAGCTGGATATGCTATAACAACTACTCAGCAGGTAATCGAGTCTAAGCCTTTACCCCCTGGAACATCAGCTCAAAAGGCGGAGATAGTTGCTCTCACGAGAGCATTGGAACTGGCAGCGGGAAAAAGGGTAAATATTTGGACAGATTCTAAATATACATTCGGCGTGGTACATGCTCATGGAGCAATTTGGAAAGAACATGGATTGCTGACCGCTCAGTGAAAACACAAAGTATGCTGAAGAAATTTTAAAATTGTTAGAGGCTGTAAAACAACCAGAAAAGGTAGCTATCATGCATTGTCAGGGACACCAAAAGGGGAACACCGATTTTGAAATTGGAAAATCGATTGGCAGAGGCTAAGCAGGCAGCTGAAATAACTGAGGTGAAGGCATTGTCTTTGATACCAGACGGTAAAATCCAAACTATATCCAAATTATACAAAAGAAGACTTAAAATTAATTGAAGATTTGAAAGGTAAAATGAAACCAGATGGATGAGTATATTTAAAAGATAACCCCATAGTAATACCCTCTAGTTTGACATGGCCCATAGTTCTTACAGAACACAATAAAACGCATTGGGGAGCTGGCACACTGCATAAGAGCCTGAGTCAGACATTAGTGGGACGATATGATAAAACAAGTAACTCAACAATGTAGCATTTGCTTACACAATACCAAGGATAGAATAAAATTTGGAATAATCGGTAAAGGAAATTATTTGGGGCAACAGTGGCAAATTGATTTTTCAGAACTCCCTAGAAAAGGGGGGTATCATTATTTACTGGTTCTGACTGACACGTTTTCAGGAAGGCCTGAAGCCTTTCCCTGTCGAACAAACAAAGCAAGAAAAGTGGTTAAAGTCTTGTTAAATGAAATAATACCATGCTTTGGGATTCTAGTAGCAATGTCTTCTGATAGAGTTTCACATTTTTGTGCACAAGTGGTAGAACAGATAAGTAAGATTCTAAAGATAGATTGGCAACTGCATACTCCTTATAGACCACAGGCAAGTGGACAGGTAGAAAAAATGAACCATTTAATTAAACAATAAATAGCTAAAATTGGATAAGAAGCTAATTTGTCATGGCCTCAATCCCTCCCTTTAGCATTACTTGGAATTAGAGTTAAACCTAGAATAAAAGGAAATTTGAGTCCCTTCAAAATCTTATATGGAAGGCCATAGCAATTTCTATTTAGTGGAGAGGACCTAACGCAGTTAGGATCAGAATATTTATATGCTTATATAACTGAACTTCAGAAACAATTAAATAAAGTACATACATTTGTTTTAGGGACCAGGGCTAGAGGGTTGGATCAACCAATCCACCCCTTTAAGCTCGGGGATTATATATATATAAAGACTTTTTCAGGACAACCCGTGCAGGAAAAATGGAAGGAAAGTGGATGGGACCACACCAAGTATTACTGACAACACACACCGCCATTAAGATTAAGAAGCAAGCAGCTTGGATCCACAATTCAAGGGTGAAGAAGGCCCCGGCGAGGATATGGACCACCACTCCAATTGGACCAACAAAATTACGGTTTTCCAGATCCTAATGATTGCAGGGGTGCGGTTCTCGGATTTGGGGTGGGCAACTTGGGATGAGAACTTACACCTGACCTTAATACAAACAATTTCTCAAGTAACTAATAAGACGAACTGTTGGGTATGCACCCATCTGCCACAGCATGGGAATAAGGGTGTATCGTTAATTGGGATTCCCTTGCCTGCAAACTTATCTTGGACTAATTTGTGGGAAAACACATCTTGGGGTCGAAAATATTAAGCAGTTTTGGAACTAGAAGTGAGTAGCTTCATGCCGTTAGAATCCTACTATGTATGTGTACAAAGGTGTAACCCGCCTAAGGGTATAGGAAAACAGCATTGTATAAATACGGATACTACTTATGTGGGAAATCAGACATCTTGTAATTGAACAATTGATATTAGTACGACTAGCGGCTGGGCAAATTCAACCAGCTGGACGGTTCCAGAAGGAAAAGGGTGGTATTGGCTATGCAATGATACAGCCCGTAAGGTCTTGCCTGAGAATTGGAAGGGAACTTGCACTCTTGGAGCGGTAGTCCCCAATATGACAGTACATGATGTAGTGCCTCGAGGTTACTTGAGAACTCATATCCGGAGAATCAGATGAAAAATTAACAATCCATTGGTAGAGAGACACACCCCTTTTCATAGTTTATTGCGATGGTTTATCGCATGGTTAGGAGTGCGTGAATTGGAAAAGGCAATAGTTAATATTTCTGCAATTATAGAGAAGTTAGAAAACAAAATTCTGGATGCTATAAAGGCTCAACAAGAAGAGGTATCTAGTTTATCACAGGTAGTATTCCAAAATCGGATGGCCCTAGACTTGTTACTGGCCACTCAAGGGGGAGTCTGTACAGTAATAAACACAAGTTGTTGTATGTATGTAGATCAGAGTGGAAGGATCTCTACCGACCTGGAAGAAATATGGAAGCAGACCAGGATCCTACATGAGATCAGTAAAGATGATCTTTCATGGAGTTTTAGTGAACTATGGACTAAGTTAACCTCCTGGTTGCCCAATTTCCAATGGTTGAAACAAGTATTCATTGCTCTAATCGTATTAGTAGTGTTAGGAATATTTGTGTGCATGTTGTTTAGATGCCTGCTTTGTTGTGTTACTGTAAATAAAGAAAGTATCTGATGCAAAAGAATTTGCATGGGAAAAGAAAAGGGGGGATTGATTAAGGAGGTATTGGGGAGGCAAGGACAATCCCCAGACAAGGACTGTATATCTCGAAACAAGACACTGGAACTCATGATAAGGAAGCGGCAGGCGGACAGAGAAACGAATGTAAGGACTATAACTCTCGAAACTGGACATTGGAATTCATTATAAAGATACAACAAACGGGAGAATTGGCAACAACCAGCTCTTGCAATTAAGAAACATGCCAATTCAGCAGATTCCTGACCAAAGGTGAAAAGTACACTGTGAGGAAGACTCGGGGTCTTCCTCCCAAAGACCCCTGCCCACGTCCCAAAGACCCCTGCCCACAATTCTTGGAAGGCTCTGCGCAGGCGCAAGGTGCCAAAAGGCTAATTAGCATGAGAAGCGAGGGAAGGCGGGGATAGGTAATGCATATGTATAGGTGCTTGTAGAATATTGATAGATTGATTGTATAAATTCAAGACTGCTTTCTGCTTTGGGTATGCACGATAGGTGGAGAGATCCCCCGTGCATCCAGCGCTGCAATAAAGAATATACCACTTAAAGGAATTTCGGCTTCGATCTTTGAATCAATTTGGCGACCCAGATGGGACAACCTCTCTGCCGGACTGCAGGACCTGCTGGGAACAGGACTCCCTAGGGTACCCCCGGGATTTCCCGGAGGGACTCCTCGACTCACCGGATCACTGCGGAGGCAGACAAGGACCCCATCATTGTAAGTGAGTATATTCTTTATTCTGGTTTGGTTTTCTGGTAGACCGGTCATCTGGAACTGTCTGTAAGTCAGAAGGTGATCTTCTGCGAGGCAGTGTTTGGTATATACTTTGTGGTTATCACTATAAGTACATGTTTGGGGACCTTAAGGAAGGAGCTCGCTTTAAGGTCCATCTGGAATTGTGTTGTCTATTACGGTTTTCTGACTCATGGAGTATGGTATTTAACTCTGGTTATTGTTACTGCGATTTTGGCTATTTTCCTGGTGGTAATAGTAGGTTCGTGGCATTGTTATAAGAAAGATATCGTTACGGTGTTACACAGTTCGGTTTTCTGACTAATCGCATGTGGAATTTGACTCTGACTATTGTTACTGTGATTTTGGCAATATTGCTGGTAATAGTAGTTTTGTGGCATCGCTACTGAAAGATATTGCGTGCCCGTATTTTTGTGAGTGATACGTTTTGTGATACGCTTTTGTAAGTAACATGTGTATTCTGAAAGTGTAAACTGGAAACTGGGGGGCGCAAACAAGCAGTGAAATTTTAAAGAAAAGTGTGTTAGGATGTGTTTTAAGTCACTGGAAGGATATTGGAGGATCTGCCGGTGGAAGTGTGAACAGGAAAACATTGATAAAATATCGTAATCAGTGGTGGCCGCTTTATAAGCTGGAATGTGGAGAAAAGTGGCCCCTAAATGGAACTTTAAACTATAATATTTTGCTACAGTTAATGTTGTTTTTTGAGAAGCAGAACAGGATGAAATGTTGTATACTGATGTTTCAGCATCTTGGTGGGAAAAGGTAGGGAATTAAGTTGGCCCCTGACTGAACCTTTGATGTTGGCATTAGAGAAGTACAGGCTGGAGAAAGATAAAGGAAGTGTTAAAAGGGTTGCTGAAAGTGTTAAAGGTGTTTGAAGTTGAATGAGCAGGGAAAGAGGATGTAGGAATGTTAATAGTTCTGCCTCTGCCCGAGGCAGAGATCTTAAAATCATGGGTGTTAGCCCTTTAGGGCAAAGGGACCATGATCGGTTGGAGAGAGTTGTCACAGAAACAGAAAAGAGGTCAACTCTTAAAACAACCTGAGTTCATGTGCGAGCTCAGATTGCTGATGGGACCGTTCAGGGAACTGTGGACAATTGCATTCCCCTGACCGACCCCCACTAAGACCCGAATCATCCTGAAAATCATGAACGGTTAAGTAAATACTAAAACCTGGATGAATTGGGAATTGAGAATATGCTTCCAACAAGGTCTAAAAGAAAGCCCTATGGAATTTTTGGACCAACTCTGAAATGTAATGAAAATAAATAAATAAATAAATAAATAAAACAAAACGGTTTGGACCTGGCTTTGGAGGACAAATTGACTAGCCTTTTCCTAGGGTAATCAACCCCTGATTTCAACAGGAATAACGGGGACCTGGGGAATCTACCCTAGCGGATCCTCCACTGGTTATAATGAAGCTAGGGGAGGAATGGAAGTGAAATTTCTTATTGCTATGGGGCAACGTATTCAGTTCTAAATCAAGCATTAATGCCTTCACAGAATTATTATGTTAGGGTAAAAGATGTGTCGTGGTTTAACCCGGCCGGCAGCTAAACACCACGCAGCTGTTCGCTCCCCCTCCCCCTCCCTCTCTGGGACGGGGGAGAGAAATGGAAAGTGAAGCCTGTGAGTTGAGATAAAGACAGTTTAATAAGACAAAATAATAATAATAATAATAATAATAATAATAATACAATGATGATAATAGTACCACTACTAATAATGTGTACAAACAAGTGATGCACAATGCAATTGCTCACCACCCGCTGACCGATGCCCAGCCTAACCCCGAGCAGTCCGGCCCCCTCCCCCTGGCTAGCCACCCCTATGTATTGTTTAGCCTGACGTCAGATGCTATGGAATACCCCTTTGGCTAGTTTGGGTCACCTGTCCTGGGTCTGTCCCCTCCCAGCTCTTACTGCACCCCCAGCCTGCCTGTTGGCAGGACAGAGCAAGAAGCTGAGATGTCCTTGGCTTGGTATAAGCATTGCTCTGCAACAATTGAAACATCGGGGTGTTATCAGCACTCTTCTCATCCTAAGCCAAAACATAGCATTCTCCCAGCTACTAGGAAGAAAATTAACTCTGTTCTAACTGAAACCAGGACAAGGTGTAACCGAAAAGGCTTATTTTTGTGAACCTTTGAAGTACAAATTAGGGAAACAATGGGGCATACACAGATTTTTATCTATGCCTAGCTCCTCATGGGCACTCTTAGGTAGAGATTTATTAGAGCAAGTAGGAGCAGAAATTGTCTTTGAAAAAGGGAAAATGGAATTAAGAACAGGAGAAGAACAACGAATAAATGTGTTAAGCTTGGCACTGATACAAACTGACCCTAAAAGTGAAATACCTTTAGAGATCACAGATCAAGTATGTCCAGGAGTTTGGGCTACCGAAGTCCCTGGAAGAGCTAAAAATGTGACCTTAATAATTATTAAATTAAAGCCAGGAGAGAAACCCGTTAAGGTTAAGTAATATCCTTTGAGGACAGAAGATAGGAAAGGAATTAAAGAGATAATTGATCAATTTTTACAGTATGGATTATTGATTGAATGCGAATCAGAATCCAATGCACCCATATTGCCAATTAAAAAGGCAGATGAAAAAGCTATAGGCTAGTTCAGGATTTGAGGGCCATAAATAAAATCACTGAGGATATACATCCAGTAGTGGCAAACCCTTATACTTTGCTGACTAAATTAAAGAATAGTCAAGTCTGGTTTACCGTACTGGATTTAAAAGATGCCTTCTTCTGCCTAGGCTTAGCCACAGAAAGCCAAAACCTATTCGCCTTTGAATGGGAAAATCCCGATTCAGGCAGAAAGACGCAGCTTACGTGGACATTACTACCTCAAGGATTCAAGAATAGCCCCACTAATTTTGGAAACCAATTAGCAAGGGAACTCGAAACATGGATACCTCCGGACACTGAAGGTGCTTTGTTACAATATGTAGATGATCTCTTAATAGCTACCGAGACTAAAGGGAGTTGGATTCAATGGACTATAAGTCGTCTTAATTTTCTGGGTTTAAATGGATATCAAGTCTCTTGACAGAAAGTCCAGCTGGCTCAACAAAGTGTGACCTATCTGGGATTTGACATTTCGGAAGGACAACGAGAACTAGGAACTGAACATAAGGAAGTCATTTGCCGGACTCCAGAACCTCAAATGGTAAAGGAGCTACAAAGCTTTTTAGGAATGACAGGTTGGTGTCGCCTTTGGATTTATAATTATGGACTATTGGTAAAGCCTCTATGTGAATTGATAAAGATTAACCAGTCAAAGTTAGTCTGGACTGGAGAAGCACAAAAAGTCTTTAAACAACTTAAACAAGAATTGATGATTTTGAAATATCAAGCAATATTGGTAGAACAGGACGACGTGGAAATTGTGATAATTCATATTGTGAATCTAGCCTCTTTTCTTAGTGATGCTCCGGCACAAGCTGTGATTCACGATTGTTTAGAAACTCTAGAGACTGTGTATTCCAGCCGACCAGACCTTAAGGAGGAGCTCATGGAAGACGCGGAAGAAACTTGGTTCACGGATGGGAGCAGTTTTGTTACGCAAAGGCAACGTAAAGCTGGATATGCTATAACAACTACTCAGCAGGTAATCGAGTCTAAGCCTTTACCCCCTGGAACATCAGCTCAAAAGGCGGAGATAGTTGCTCTCACGAGAGCATTGGAACTGGCAGCGGGAAAAAGGGTAAATATTTGGACAGATTCTAAATATACATTCGGCGTGGTACATGCTCATGGAGCAATTTGGAAAGAACATGGATTGCTGACCGCTCAGTGAAAACACAAAGTATGCTGAAGAAATTTTAAAATTGTTAGAGGCTGTAAAACAACCAGAAAAGGTAGCTATCATGCATTGTCAGGGACACCAAAAGGGGAACACCGATTTTGAAATTGGAAAATCGATTGGCAGAGGCTAAGCAGGCAGCTGAAATAACTGAGGTGAAGGCATTGTCTTTGATACCAGACGGTAAAATCCAAACTATATCCAAATTATACAAAAGAAGACTTAAAATTAATTGAAGATTTGAAAGGTAAAATGAAACCAGATGGATGAGTATATTTAAAAGATAACCCCATAGTAATACCCTCTAGTTTGACATGGCCCATAGTTCTTACAGAACACAATAAAACGCATTGGGGAGCTGGCACACTGCATAAGAGCCTGAGTCAGACATTAGTGGGACGATATGATAAAACAAGTAACTCAACAATGTAGCATTTGCTTACACAATACCAAGGATAGAATAAAATTTGGAATAATCGGTAAAGGAAATTATTCGGGGCAACAGTGGCAAATTGATTTTTCAGAACTCCCTAGAAAAGGGGGGTATCATTATTTACTGGTTCTGACTGACACGTTTTCAGGAAGGCCTGAAGCCTTTCCCTGTCGAACAAACAAAGCAAGAAAAGTGGTTAAAGTCTTGTTAAATGAAATAATACCATGCTTTGGGATTCTAGTAGCAATGTCTTCTGATAGAGTTTCACATTTTTGTGCACAAGTGGTAGAACAGATAAGTAAGATTCTAAAGATAGATTGGCAACTGCATACTCCTTATAGACCACAGGCAAGTGGACAGGTAGAAAAAATGAACCATTTAATTAAACAATAAATAGCTAAAATTGGATAAGAAGCTAATTTGTCATGGCCTCAATCCCTCCCTTTAGCATTACTTGGAATTAGAGTTAAACCTAGAATAAAAGGAAATTTGAGTCCCTTCAAAATCTTATATGGAAGGCCATAGCAATTTCTATTTAGTGGAGAGGACCTAACGCAGTTAGGATCAGAATATTTATATGCTTATATAACTGAACTTCAGAAACAATTAAATAAAGTACATACATTTGTTTTAGGGACCAGGGCTAGAGGGTTGGATCAACCAATCCACCCCTTTAAGCTCGGGGATTATATATATATAAAGACTTTTTCAGGACAACCCGTGCAGGAAAAATGGAAGGAAAGTGGATGGGACCACACCAGGTATTACTGACAACACACACCGCCATTAAGATTAAGAAGCAAGCAGCTTGGATCCACAATTCAAGGGTGAAGAAGGCCCCGGCGAGGATATGGACCACCACTCCAATTGGACCAACAAAATTACGGTTTTCCAGATCCTAATGATTGCAGGGGTGCGGTTCTCGGATTTGGGGTGGGCAACTTGGGATGAGAACTTACACCTGACCTTAATACAAACAATTTCTCAAGTAACTAATAAGACGAACTGTTGGGTATGCACCCATCTGCCACAGCATGGGAATAAGGGTGTATCGTTAATTGGGATTCCCTTGCCTGCAAACTTATCTTGGACTAATTTGTGGGAAAACACATCTTGGGGTCGAAAATATTAAGCAGTTTTGGAACTAGAAGTGAGTAGCTTCATGCCGTTAGAATCCTATTATGTGTGTGTACAAAGGTGTAACCCGCCTAAGGGTATAGGAAAACAGCATTGTATAAATACGGATACTACTTATGTGGGAAATCAGACATCTTGTAATTGAACAATTGATATTAGTACGACTAGCGGCTGGGCAAATTCAACCAGCTGGACGGTTCCAGAAGGAAAAGGGTGGTATTGGCTATGCAATGATACAGCCCGTAAGGTCTTGCCTGAGAATTGGAAGGGAACTTGCACTCTTGGAGCGGTAGTCCCCAATATGACAGTACATGATGTAGTGCCTCGAGGTTACTTGAGAAATCATATCCGGAGAATCAGATGAAAAATTAACAATCCATTGGTAGAGAGACACACCCCTTTTCATAGTTTTGTGCGATGGTTTATCCCATGGTTAGGAGTGAGTGAATTGGAAAAGGCAATAGTTAATATTTCTGCAATTATAGAGAAGTTAGAAAACAAAATTCTGGATGCTATAAAGGCTCAACAAGAAGAGATATCTAGTTTATCACAGGTAGTATTCCAAAATCGGATGGCCCTAGACTTGTTACTGGCCACTCAAGGGGGAGTCTGTACAGTAATAAACACAAGTTGTTGTATGTATGTAGATCAGAGTGGAAGGATCTCTACCGACCTGGAAGAAATATGGAAGCAGACCAGGATCCTACATGAGATCAGTAAAGATGATCTTTCATGGAGTTTTAGTGAACTATGGACTAAGTTAACCTCCTGGTTGCCCAATTTCCAATGGTTGAAACAAGTATTCATTGCTCTAATCGTATTAGTAGTGTTAGGAATATTTGTGTGCATGTTGTTTAGATGCCTGCTTTGTTGTGTTACTGTAAATAAAGAAAGTATCTGATGCAAAAGAATTTGCATGGGAAAAGAAAAGGGGGGATTGATTAAGGAGGTATTGGGGAGGCAAGGACAATCCCCAGACAAGGACTGTATATCTCGAAACAAGACACTGGAACTCATGATAAGGAAGCGGCAGGCGGACAGAGAAACGAATGTAAGGACTATAACTCTCGAAACTGGACATTGGAATTCATTATAAAGATACAACAAACGGGAGAATTGGCAACAACCAGCTCTTGCAATTAAGAAACATGCCAATTCAGCAGATTCCTGACCAAAGGTGAAAAGTACACTGTGAGGAAGACTCGGGGTCTTCCTCCCAAAGACCCCTGCCCACGTCCCAAAGACCCCTGCCCACAATTCTTGGAAGGCTCTGCGCAGGCGCAAGGTGCCAAAAGGCTAATTAGCATGAGAAGCGAGGGAAGGCGGGGATAGGTAATGCATATGTATAGGTGCTTGTAGAATATTGATAGATTGATTGTATAAATTCAAGACTGCTTTCTGCTTTGGGTATGCACGATAGGTGGAGAGATCCCCCGTGCATCCAGCGCTGCAATAAAGAATATACCACTTAAAGGAATTTCGGCTTCGATCTTTGAATCAATTTGGCGACCCAGATGGGACAACCTCTCTGCCGGACTGCAGGACCTGCTGGGAACAGGACTCCCTAGGGTACCCCCGGGATTTCCCGGAGGGACTCCTCGACTCACCGGATCACTGCGGAGGCAGACAAGGACCCCATCATTGTAAGTGAGTATATTCTTTATTCTGGTTTGGTTTTCTGGTAGACCGGTCATCTGGAACTGTCTGTAAGTCAGAAGGTGATCTTCTGCGAGGCAGTGTTTGGTATATACTTTGTGGTTATCACTATAAGTACATGTTTGGGGACCTTAAGGAAGGAGCTCGCTTTAAGGTCCATCTGGAATTGTGTTGTCTATTTCGGTTTTCTGACTCATGGAGTATGGTATTTAACTCTGGTTATTGTTACTGCGATTTTGGCTATTTTCCTGGTGGTAATAGTAGGTTCGTGGCATTGTTATAAGAAAGATATCGTTACGGTGTTACACAGTTCGGTTTTCTGACTAATCGCATGTGGAATTTGACTCTGACTATTGTTACTGTGATTTTGGCAATATTGCTGGTAATAGTAGTTTTGTGGCATCGCTACTGAAAGATATTGCGTGCCCGTATTTTTGTGAGTGATACGTTTTGTGATACGCTTTTGTAAGTAACGTGTGTATTCTGAAAGTGTAAACTGGAAACTGGGGGGCGCAAACAAGCAGTGAAATTTTAAAGAAAAGTGTGTTAGGATGTGTTTTAAGTCACTGGAAGGATATTGGAGGATCTGCCGGTGGAAGTGTGAACAGGAAAACATTGATAAAATATCGTAATCAGTGGTGGCCGCTTTATAAGCTGGAATGTGGAGAAAAGTGGCCCCTAAATGGAACTTTAAACTATAATATTTTGCTACAGTTAATGTTGTTTTTTGAGAAGCAGAACAGGATGAAATGTTGTATACTGATGTTTCAGCATCTTGGTGGGAAAAGGTAGGGAATTAAGTTGGCCCCTGACTGAACCTTTGATGTTGGCATTAGAGAAGTACAGGCTGGAGAAAGATAAAGGAAGTGTTAAAAGGGTTGTTGAAAGTGTTAAAGGTGTTTGAAGTTGAATGAGCAGGGAAAGAGGATGTAGGAATGTTAATAGTTCTGCCTCTGCCCGAGGCAGAGATCTTAAAATCATGGGTGTTAGCCCTTTAGGGCAAAGGGACCATGATCGGTTGGAGAGAGTTGTCACAGAAACAGAAAATCAGTCAACTCTTAAAACAACCTGAGTTCATGTGCGAGCTCAGATTGCTGATGGGACCGTTCAGGGAACTGTGGACAATTGCATTCCCCTGACCGACCCCCACTAAGACCCGAATCATCCTGAAAATCATGAACGGTTAAGTAAATACTAAAACCTGGATGAATTGGGAATTGAGAATATGCTTCCAACAAGGTCTAAAAGAAAGCCCTATGGAATTTTTGGACCAACTCTGAAATGTAATGAAAATAAATAAATAAATAAAACAAAACGGTTTGGACCTGGCTTTGGAGGACAAATTGACTAGCCTTTTCCTAGGGTAATCAACCCCTGATTTCAACAGGAATAACGGGGACCTGGGGAATCTACCCTAGCGGATCCTCCACTGGTTATAATGAAGCTAGGGGAGGAATGGAAGTGAAATTTCTTATTGCTATGGGGCAACGTATTCAGTTCTAAATCAAGCATTAATGCCTTCACAGAATTATTATGTTAGGGTAAAAGGTGTGTCGTGGTTTAACCCGGCCGGCAGCTAAACACCACGCAGCTGTTCGCTCCCCCTCCCCCTCCCTCTCTGGGACGGGGGAGAGAAATGGAAAGTGAAGCCTGTGAGTTGAGATAAAGACAGTTTAATAAGACAAAATAATAATAATAATAATAATAATAATAATAATAATAATAATACAATGATGATAATAGTACCACTACTAATAATGTGTACAAACAAGTGATGCACAATGCAATTGCTCACCACCCGCTGACCGATGCCCAGCCTAACCCCGAGCAGTCCGGCCCCCTCCCCCTGGCTAGCCACCCCTATGTATTGTTTAGCCTGACGTCAGATGCTATGGAATACCCCTTTGGCTAGTTTGGGTCACCTGTCCTGGGTCTGTCCCCTCCCAGCTCTTACTGCACCCCCAGCCTGCCTGTTGGCAGGACAGAGCAAGAAGCTGAGATGTCCTTGGCTTGGTATAAGCATTGCTCTGCAACAATTGAAACATCGGGGTGTTATCAGCACTCTTCTCATCCTAAGCCAAAACATAGCATTCTCCCAGCTACTAGGAAGAAAATTAACTCTGTTCTAACTGAAACCAGGACAAGGTGTAACCGAAAAGGCTTATTTTTGTGAACCTTTGAAGTACAAGTTAGGGAAACAATGGGGCATACACAGATTTTTATCTATGCCTAGCTCCTCATGGGCACTCTTAGGTAGAGATTTATTAGAGCAAGTAGGAGCAGAAATTGTCTTTGAAAAAGGGAAAATGGAATTAAGAACAGGAGAAGAACAACGAATAAATGTGTTAAGCTTGGCACTAATACAAACTGACCCTAAAAGTGAAATACCTTTAGAGATCACAGATCAAGTATGTCCAGGAGTTTGGGCTACCGAAGTCCCTGGAAGAGCTAAAAATGTGACCTTAATAATTATTAAATTAAAGCCAGGAGAGAAACCCGTTAAGGTTAAGTAATATCCTTTGAGGACAGAAGATAGGAAAGGAATTAAAGAGATAATTGATCAATTTTTACAGTATGGATTATTGATTGAATGCGAATCAGAATCCAATGCACCCATATTGCCAATTAAAAAGGCAGATGAAAAAGCTATAGGCTAGTTCAGGATTTGAGGGCCATAAATAAAATCACTGAGGATATACATCCAGTAGTGGCAAACCCTTATACTTTGCTGACTAAATTAAAGAATAGTCAAGTCTGGTTTACCGTACTGGATTTAAAAGATGCCTTCTTCTGCCTAGGCTTAGCCACAGAAAGCCAAAACCTATTCGCCTTTGAATGGGAAAATCCCGATTCAGGCAGAAAGACGCAGCTTACGTGGACATTACTACCTCAAGGATTCAAGAATAGCCCCACTAATTTTGGAAACCAATTAGCAAGGGAACTCGAAACATGGATACCTCCGGACACTGAAGGTGCTTTGTTACAATATGTAGATGATCTCTTAATAGCTACCGAGACTAAAGGGAGTTGGATTCAATGGACTATAAGTCGTCTTAATTTTCTGGGTTTAAATGGATATCAAGTCTCTTGACAGAAAGTCCAGCTGGCTCAACAAAGTGTGACCTATCTGGGATTTGACATTTCGGAAGGACAACGAGAACTAGGAACTGAACATAAGGAAGTCATTTGCCGGACTCCAGAACCTCAAATGGTAAAGGAGCTACAAAGCTTTTTAGGAATGACAGGTTGGTGTCGCCTTTGGATTTATAATTATGGACTATTGGTAAAGCCTCTATGTGAATTGATAAAGATTAACCAGTCAAAGTTAGTCTGGACTGGAGAAGCACAAAAAGTCTTTAAACAACTTAAACAAGAATTGATGATTTTGAAATATCAAGCAATATTGGTAGAACAGGACGACGTGGAAATTGTGATAATTCATATTGTGAATCTAGCCTCTTTTCTTAGTGATGCTCCGGCACAAGCTGTGATTCACGATTGTTTAGAAACTCTAGAGACTGTGTATTCCAGCCGACCAGACCTTAAGGAGGAGCTCATGGAAGACGC
This sequence comes from Aythya marila, assembly GCF_965140915.1. Classification (NCBI taxonomy): domain Eukaryota; kingdom Metazoa; phylum Chordata; class Aves; order Anseriformes; family Anatidae; genus Aythya; species Aythya marila. Next base: position 30,380 of record NW_028137222.1, on the reverse strand, counting down.
GGAAGAAACTTGGTTCACGGATGGGAGCAGTTTTGTTACGCAAAGGCAACGTAAAGCTGGATATGCTATAACAACTACTCAGCAGGTAATCGAGTCTAAGCCTTTACCCCCTGGAACATCAGCTCAAAAGGCGGAGATAGTTGCTCTCACGAGAGCATTGGAACTGGCAGCGGGAAAAAGGGTAAATATTTGGACAGATTCTAAATATACATTCGGCGTGGTACATGCTCATGGAGCAATTTGGAAAGAACATGGATTGCTGACCGCTCAGTGAAAACACAAAGTATGCTGAAGAAATTTTAAAATTGTTAGAGGCTGTAAAACAACCAGAAAAGGTAGCTATCATGCATTGTCAGGGACACCAAAAGGGGAACACCGATTTTGAAATTGGAAAATCGATTGGCAGAGGATAAGCAGGCAGCTGAAATAACTGAGGTGAAGGCATTGTCTTTGATACCAGACGGTAAAATCCAAACTATATCCAAATTATACAAAAGAAGACTTAAAATTAATTGAAGATTTGAAAGGTAAAATGAAACCAGATGGATGAGTATATTTAAAAGATAACCCCATAGTAATACCCTCTAGTTTGACATGGCCCATAGTTCTTACAGAACACAATAAAACGCATTGGGGAGCTGGCACACTGCATAAGAGCCTGAGTCAGACATTAGTGGGACGATATGATAAAACAAGTAACTCAACAATGTAGCATTTGCTTACACAATACCAAGGATAGAATAAAATTTGGAATAATCGGTAAAGGAAATTATTCGGGGCAACAGTGGCAAATTGATTTTTCAGAACTCCCTAGAAAAGGGGGGTATCATTATTTACTGGTTCTGACTGACACGTTTTCAGGAAGGCCTGAAGCCTTTCCCTGTCGAACAACCAAAGCAAGAGAAGTGGTTAAAGTCTTGTTAAATGAAATAATACCATGCTTTGGGATTCTAGTAGCAATGTCTTCTGATAGAGTTTCACATTTTTGTGCACAAGTGGTAGAACAGATAAGTAAGATTCTAAAGATAGATTGGCAACTGCATACTCCTTATAGACCACAGGCAAGTGGACAGGTAGAAAAAATGAACCATTTAATTAAACAATAAATAGCTAAAATTGGATAAGAAGCTAATTTGTCATGGCCTCAATCCCTCCCTTTAGCATTACTTGGAATTAGAGTTAAACCTAGAATAAAAGGAAATTTGAGTCCCTTCAAAATCTTATATGGAAGGCCATAGCAATTTCTATTTAGTGGAGAGGACCTAACGCAGTTAGGATCAGAATATTTATATGCTTATATAACTGAACTTCAGAAACAATTAAATAAAGTACATACATTTGTTTTAGGGACCAGGGCTAGAGGGTTGGATCAACCAATCCACCCCTTTAAGCTCGGGGATTATATATATATAAAGACTTTTTCAGGACAACCCGTGCAGGAAAAAGGGAAGGAAAGTGGATGGGACCACACCAGGTATTACTGACAACACACACCGCCATTAAGATTAAGAAGCAAGCAGCTTGGATCCACAATTCAAGGGTGAAGAAGGCCCCGGCGAGGATATGGACCACCACTCCAATTGGACCAACAAAATTACGGTTTTCCAGATCCTAATGATTGCAGGGGTGCGGTTCTCGGATTTGGGGTGGGCAACTTGGGATGAGAACTTACACCTGACCTTAATACAAACAATTTCTCAAGTAACTAATAAGACGAACTGTTGGGTATGCACCCATCTGCCACAGCATGGGAATAAGGGTGTATCGTTAATTGGGATTCCCTTGCCTGCAAACTTATCTTGGACTAATTTGTGGGAAAACACATCTTGGGGTCGAAAATATTAAGCAGTTTTGGAACTAGAAGTGAGTAGCTTCATGCCGTTAGAATCCTATTATGTGTGTGTACAAAGGTGTAACCCGCCTAAGGGTATAGGAAAACAGCATTGTATAAATACGGATACTACTTATGTGGGAAATCAGACATCTTGTAATTGAACAATTGATATTAGTACGACTAGCGGCTGGGCAAATTCAACCAGCTGGACGGTTCCAGAAGGAAAAGGGTGGTATTGGCTATGCAATGATACAGCCCGTAAGGTCTTGCCTGAGAATTGGAAGGGAACTTGCACTCTTGGAGCGGTAGTCCCCAATATGACAGTACATGATGTAGTGCCTCGAGGTTACTTGAGAAATCATATCCGGAGAATCAGATGAAAAATTAACAATCCATTGGTAGAGAGACACACCCCTTTTCATAGTTTTGTGCGATGGTTTATCCCATGGTTAGGAGTGAGTGAATTGGAAAAGGCAATAGTTAATATTTCTGCAATTATAGAGAAGTTAGAAAACAAAATTCTGGATGCTATAAAGGCTCAACAAGAAGAGATATCTAGTTTATCACAGGTAGTATTCCAAAATCGGATGGCCCTAGACTTGTTACTGGCCACTCAAGGGGGAGTCTGTACAGTAATAAACACAAGTTGTTGTATGTATGTAGATCAGAGTGGAAGGATCTCTACCGACCTGGAAGAAATATGGAAGCAGACCAGGATCCTACATGAGATCAGTAAAGATGATCTTTCATGGAGTTTTAGTGAACTATGGACTAAGTTAACCTCCTGGTTGCCCAATTTCCAATGGTTGAAACAAGTATTCATTGCTCTAATCGTATTAGTAGTGTTAGGAATATTTGTGTGCATGTTGTTTAGATGCCTGCTTTGTTGTGTTACTGTAAATAAAGAAAGTATCTGATGCAAAAGAATTTGCATGGGAAAAGAAAAGGGGGGATTGATTAAGGAGGTATTGGGGAGGCAAGGACAATCCCCAGACAAGGACTGTATATCTCGAAACAAGACACTGGAACTCATGATAAGGAAGCGGCAGGCGGACAGAGAAACGAATGTAAGGACTATAACTCTCGAAACTGGACATTGGAATTCATTATAAAGATACAACAAACGGGAGAATTGGCAACAACCAGCTCTTGCAATTAAGAAACATGCCAATTCAGCAGATTCCTGACCAAAGGTGAAAAGTACACTGTGAGGAAGACTCGGGGTCTTCCTCCCAAAGACCCCTGCCCACGTCCCAAAGACCCCTGCCCACAATTCTTGGAAGGCTCTGCGCAGGCGCAAGGTGCCAAAAGGCTAATTAGCATGAGAAGCGAGGGAAGGCGGGGATAGGTAATGCATATGTATAGGTGCTTGTAGAATATTGATAGATTGATTGTATAAATTCAAGACTGCTTTCTGCTTTGGGTATGCACGATAGGTGGAGAGATCCCCCGTGCATCCAGCGCTGCAATAAAGAATATACCACTTAAAGGAATTTCGGCTTCGATCTTTGAATCAATTTGGCGACCCAGATGGGACAACCTCTCTGCCGGACTGCAGGACCTGCTGGGAACAGGACTCCCTAGGGTACCCCCGGGATTTCCCGGAGGGACTCCTCGACTCACCGGATCACTGCGGAGGCAGACAAGGACCCCATCATTGTAAGTGAGTATATTCTTTATTCTGGTTTGGTTTTCTGGTAGACCGGTCATCTGGAACTGTCTGTAAGTCAGAAGGTGATCTTCTGCGAGGCAGTGTTTGGTATATACTTTGTGGTTATCACTATAAGTACATGTTTGGGGACCTTAAGGAAGGAGCTCGCTTTAAGGTCCATCTGGAATTGTGTTGTCTATTTCGGTTTTCTGACTCATGGAGTATGGTATTTAACTCTGGTTATTGTTACTGCGATTTTGGCTATTTTCCTGGTGGTAATAGTAGGTTCGTGGCATTGTTATAAGAAAGATATCGTTACGGTGTTACACAGTTCGGTTTTCTGACTAATCGCATGTGGAATTTGACTCTGACTATTGTTACTGTGATTTTGGCAATATTGCTGGTAATAGTAGTTTTGTGGCATCGCTACTGAAAGATATTGCGTGCCCGTATTTTTGTGAGTGATACGTTTTGTGATACGCTTTTGTAAGTAACGTGTGTATTCTGAAAGTGTAAACTGGAAACTGGGGGGCGCAAACAAGCAGTGAAATTTTAAAGAAAAGTGTGTTAGGATGTGTTTTAAGTCACTGGAAGGATATTGGAGGATCTGCCGGTGGAAGTGTGAACAGGAAAACATTGATAAAATATCGTAATCAGTGGTGGCCGCTTTATAAGCTGGAATGTGGAGAAAAGTGGCCCCTAAATGGAACTTTAAACTATAATATTTTGCTACAGTTAATGTTGTTTTTTGAGAAGCAGAACAGGATGAAATGTTGTATACTGATGTTTCAGCATCTTGGTGGGAAAAGGTAGGGAATTAAGTTGGCCCCTGACTGAACCTTTGATGTTGGCATTAGAGAAGTACAGGCTGGAGAAAGATAAAGGAAGTGTTAAAAGGGTTGTTGAAAGTGTTAAAGGTGTTTGAAGTTGAATGAGCAGGGAAAGAGGATGTAGGAATGTTAATAGTTCTGCCTCTGCCCGAGGCAGAGATCTTAAAATCATGGGTGTTAGCCCTTTAGGGCAAAGGGACCATGATCGGTCGGAGAGAGTTGTCACAGAAACAGAAAATCAGTCAACTCTTAAAACAACCTGAGTTCATGTGCGAGCTCAGATTGCTGATGGGACCGTTCAGGGAACTGTGGACAATTGCATTCCCCTGACCGACCCCCACTAAGACCCGAATCATCCTGAAAATCATGAACGGTTAAGTAAATACTAAAACCTGGATGAATTGGGAATTGAGAATATGCTTCCAACAAGGTCTAAAAGAAAGCCCTATGGAATTTTTGGACCAACTCTGAAATGTAATGAAAATAAATAAATAAATAAATAAATAAAACAAAACGGTTTGGACCTGGCTTTGGAGGACAAATTGACTAGCCTTTTCCTAGGGTAATCAACCCCTGATTTCAACAGGAATAACGGGGACCTGGGGAATCTACCCTAGCGGATCCTCCACTGGTTATAATGAAGCTAGGGGAGGAATGGAAGTGAAATTTCTTATTGCTATGGGGCAACGTATTCAGTTCTAAATCAAGCATTAATGCCTTCACAGAATTATTATGTTAGGGTAAAAGGTGTGTCGTGGTTTAACCCGGCCGGCAGCTAAACACCACGCAGCTGTTCGCTCCCCCTCCCCCTCCCTCTCTGGGACGGGGGAGAGAAATGGAAAGTGAAGCCTGTGAGTTGAGATAAAGACAGTTTAATAAGACAAAATAATAATAATAATAATAATAATAATAATAATAATAATAATAATAATAATAATAATAATACAATGATGATAATAGTACCACTACTAATAATGTGTACAAACAAGTGATGCACAATGCAATTGCTCACCACCCGCTGACCGATGCCCAGCCTAACCCCGAGCAGTCCGGCCCCCTCCCCCTGGCTAGCCACCCCTATGTATTGTTTAGCCTGACGTCAGATGCTATGGAATACCCCTTTGGCTAGTTTGGGTCACCTGTCCTGGGTCTGTCCCCTCCCAGCTCTTACTGCACCCCCAGCCTGCCTGTTGGCAGGACAGAGCAAGAAGCTGAGATGTCCTTGGCTTGGTATAAGCATTGCTCTGCAACAATTGAAACATCGGGGTGTTATCAGCACTCTTCTCATCCTAAGCCAAAACATAGCATTCTCCCAGCTACTAGGAAGAAAATTAACTCTGTTCTAACTGAAACCAGGACAAGGTGTAACCGAAAAGGCTTATTTTTGGGAACCTTTGAAGTACAAGTTAGGGAAACAATGGGGCATACACAGATTTTTATCTATGCCTAGCTCCTCATGGGCACTCTTAGGTAGAGATTTATTAGAGCAAGTAGGAGCAGAAATTGTCTTTGAAAAAGGGAAAATGGAATTAAGAACAGGAGAAGAACAACGAATAAATGTGTTAAGCTTGGCACTAATACAAACTGACCCTAAAAGTGAAATACCTTTAGAGATCACAGATCAAGTATGTCCAGGAGTTTGGGCTACCGAAGTCCCTGGAAGAGCTAAAAATGTGACCTTAATAATTATTAAATTAAAGCCAGGAGAGAAACCCGTTAAGGTTAAGTAATATCCTTTGAGGACAGAAGATAGGAAAGGAATTAAAGAGATAATTGATCAATTTTTACAGTATGGATTATTGATTGAATGCGAATCAGAATCCAATGCACCCATATTGCCAATTAAAAAGGCAGATGAAAAAGCTATAGGCTAGTTCAGGATTTGAGGGCCATAAATAAAATCACTGAGGATATACATCCAGTAGTGGCAAACCCTTATACTTTGCTGACTAAATTAAAGAATAGTCAAGTCTGGTTTACCGTACTGGATTTAAAAGATGCCTTCTTCTGCCTAGGCTTAGCCACAGAAAGCCAAAACCTATTCGCCTTTGAATGGGAAAATCCCGATTCAGGCAGAAAGACGCAGCTTACGTGGACATTACTACCTCAAGGATTCAAGAATAGCCCCACTAATTTTGGAAACCAATTAGCAAGGGAACTCGAAACATGGATACCTCCGGACACTGAAGGTGCTTTGTTACAATATGTAGATGATCTCTTAATAGCTACCGAGACTAAAGGGAGTTGGATTCAATGGACTATAAGTCGTCTTAATTTTCTGGGTTTAAATGGATATCAAGTCTCTTGACAGAAAGTCCAGCTGGCTCAACAAAGTGTGACCTATCTGGGATTTGACATTTCGGAAGGACAACGAGAACTAGGAACTGAACATAAGGAAGTCATTTGCCGGACTCCAGAACCTCAAATGGTAAAGGAGCTACAAAGCTTTTTAGGAATGACAGGTTGGTGTCGCCTTTGGATTTATAATTATGGACTATTGGTAAAGCCTCTATGTGAATTGATAAAGATTAACCAGTCAAAGTTAGTCTGGACTGGAGAAGCACAAAAAGTCTTTAAACAACTTAAACAAGAATTGATGATTTTGAAATATCAAGCAATATTGGTAGAACAGGACGACGTGGAAATTGTGATAATTCATATTGTGAATCTAGCCTCTTTTCTTAGTGATGCTCCGGCACAAGCTGTGATTCACGATTGTTTAGAAACTCTAGAGACTGTGTATTCCAGCCGACCAGACCTTAAGGAGGAGCTCATGGAAGACGCGGAAGAAACTTGGTTCACGGATGGGAGCAGTTTTGTTACGCAAAGGCAACGTAAAGCTGGATATGCTATAACAACTACTCAGCAGGTAATCGAGTCTAAGCCTTTACCCCCTGGAACATCAGCTCAAAAGGCGGAGATAGTTGCTCTCACGAGAGCATTGGAACTGGCAGCGGGAAAAAGGGTAAATATTTGGACAGATTCTAAATATACATTCGGCGTGGTACATGCTCATGGAGCAATTTGGAAAGAACATGGATTGCTGACCGCTCAGTGAAAACACAAAGTATGCTGAAGAAATTTTAAAATTGTTAGAGGCTGTAAAACAACCAGAAAAGGTAGCTATCATGCATTGTCAGGGACACCAAAAGGGGAACACCGATTTTGAAATTGGAAAATCGATTGGCAGAGGCTAAGCAGGCAGCTGAAATAACTGAGGTGAAGGCATTGTCTTTGATACCAGACGGTAAAATCCAAACTATATCCAAATTATACAAAAGAAGACTTAAAATTAATTGAAGATTTGAAAGGTAAAATGAAACCAGATGGATGAGTATATTTAAAAGATAACCCCATAGTAATACCCTCTAGTTTGACATGGCCCATAGTTCTTACAGAACACAATAAAACGCATTGGGGAGCTGGCACACTGCATAAGAGCCTGAGTCAGACATTAGTGGGACGATATGATAAAACAAGTAACTCAACAATGTAGCATTTGCTTACACAATACCAAGGATAGAATAAAATTTGGAATAATCGGTAAAGGAAATTATTCGGGGCAACAGTGGCAAATTGATTTTTCAGAACTCCCTAGAAAAGGGGGGTATCATTATTTACTGGTTCTGACTGACACGTTTTCAGGAAGGCCTGAAGCCTTTCCCTGTCGAACAACCAAAGCAAGAGAAGTGGTTAAAGTCTTGTTAAATGAAATAATACCATGCTTTGGGATTCTAGTAGCAATGTCTTCTGATAGAGTTTCACATTTTTGTGCACAAGTGGTAGAACAGATAAGTAAGATTCTAAAGATAGATTGGCAACTGCATACTCCTTATAGACCACAGGCAAGTGGACAGGTAGAAAAAATGAACCATTTAATTAAACAATAAATAGCTAAAATTGGATAAGAAGCTAATTTGTCATGGCCTCAATCCCTCCCTTTAGCATTACTTGGAATTAGAGTTAAACCTAGAATAAAAGGAAATTTGAGTCCCTTCAAAATCTTATATGGAAGGCCATAGCAATTTCTATTTAGTGGAGAGGACCTAACGCAGTTAGGATCAGAATATTTATATGCTTATATAACTGAACTTCAGAAACAATTAAATAAAGTACATACATTTGTTTTAGGGACCAGGGCTAGAGGGTTGGATCAACCAATCCACCCCTTTAAGCTCGGGGATTATATATATATAAAGACTTTTTCAGGACAACCCGTGCAGGAAAAAGGGAAGGAAAGTGGATGGGACCACACCAAGTATTACTGACAACACACACCGCCATTAAGATTAAGAAGCAAGCAGCTTGGATCCACAATTCAAGGGTGAAGAAGGCCCCGGCGAGGATATGGACCACCACTCCAATTGGACCAACAAAATTACGGTTTTCCAGATCCTAATGATTGCAGGGGTGCGGTTCTCGGATTTGGGGTGGGCAACTTGGGATGAGAACTTACACCTGACCTTAATACAAACAATTTCTCAAGTAACTAATAAGACGAACTGTTGGGTATGCACCCATCTGCCACAGCATGGGAATAAGGGTGTATCGTTAATTGGGATTCCCTTGCCTGCAAACTTATCTTGGACTAATTTGTGGGAAAACACATCTTGGGGTCGAAAATATTAAGCAGTTTTGGAACTAGAAGTGAGTAGCTTCATGCCGTTAGAATCCTATTATGTGTGTGTACAAAGGTGTAACCCGCCTAAGGGTATAGGAAAACAGCATTGTATAAATACGGATACTACTTATGTGGGAAATCAGACATCTTGTAATTGAACAATTGATATTAGTACGACTAGCGGCTGGGCAAATTCAACCAGCTGGACGGTTCCAGAAGGAAAAGGGTGGTATTGGCTATGCAATGATACAGCCCGTAAGGTCTTGCCTGAGAATTGGAAGGGAACTTGCACTCTTGGAGCGGTAGTCCCCAATATGACAGTACATGATGTAGTGCCTCGAGGTTACTTGAGAAATCATATCCGGAGAATCAGATGAAAAATTAACAATCCATTGGTAGAGAGACACACCCCTTTTCATAGTTTTGTGCGATGGTTTATCCCATGGTTAGGAGTGAGTGAATTGGAAAAGGCAATAGTTAATATTTCTGCAATTATAGAGAAGTTAGAAAACAAAATTCTGGATGCTATAAAGGCTCAACAAGAAGAGATATCTAGTTTATCACAGGTAGTATTCCAAAATCGGATGGCCCTAGACTTGTTACTGGCCACTCAAGGGGGAGTCTGTACAGTAATAAACACAAGTTGTTGTATGTATGTAGATCAGAGTGGAAGGATCTCTACCGACCTGGAAGAAATATGGAAGCAGACCAGGATCCTACATGAGATCAGTAAAGATGATCTTTCATGGAGTTTTAGTGAACTATGGACTAAGTTAACCTCCTGGTTGCCCAATTTCCAATGGTTGAAACAAGTATTCATTGCTCTAATCGTATTAGTAGTGTTAGGAATATTTGTGTGCATGTTGTTTAGATGCCTGCTTTGTTGTGTTACTGTAAATAAAGAAAGTATCTGATGCAAAAGAATTTGCATGGGAAAAGAAAAGGGGGGATTGATTAAGGAGGTATTGGGGAGGCAAGGACAATCCCCAGACAAGGACTGTATATCTCGAAACAAGACACTGGAACTCATGATAAGGAAGCGGCAGGCGGACAGAGAAACGAATGTAAGGACTATAACTCTCGAAACTGGACATTGGAATTCATTATAAAGATACAACAAACGGGAGAATTGGCAACAACCAGCTCTTGCAATTAAGAAACATGCCAATTCAGCAGATTCCTGACCAAAGGTGAAAAGTACACTGTGAGGAAGACTCGGGGTCTTCCTCCCAAAGACCCCTGCCCACGTCCCAAAGACCCCTGCCCACAATTCTTGGAAGGCTCTGCGCAGGCGCAAGGTGCCAAAAGGCTAATTAGCATGAGAAGCGAGGGAAGGCGGGGATAGGTAATGCATATGTATAGGTGCTTGTAGAATATTGATAGATTGATTGTATAAATTCAAGACTGCTTTCTGCTTTGGGTATGCACGATAGGTGGAGAGATCCCCCGTGCATCCAGCGCTGCAATAAAGAATATACCACTTAAAGGAATTTCGGCTTCGATCTTTGAATCAATTTGGCGACCCAGATGGGACAACCTCTCTGCCGGACTGCAGGACCTGCTGGGAACAGGACTCCCTAGGGTACCCCCGGGATTTCCCGGAGGGACTCCTCGACTCACCGGATCACTGCGGAGGCAGACAAGGACCCCATCATTGTAAGTGAGTATATTCTTTATTCTGGTTTGGTTTTCTGGTAGACCGGTCATCTGGAACTGTCTGTAAGTCAGAAGGTGATCTTCTGCGAGGCAGTGTTTGGTATATACTTTGTGGTTATCACTATAAGTACATGTTTGGGGACCTTAAGGAAGGAGCTCGCTTTAAGGTCCATCTGGAATTGTGTTGTCTATTTCGGTTTTCTGACTCATGGAGTATGGTATTTAACTCTGGTTATTGTTACTGCGATTTTGGCTATTTTCCTGGTGGTAATAGTAGGTTCGTGGCATTGTTATAAGAAAGATATCGTTACGGTGTTACACAGTTCGGTTTTCTGACTTATCGCATGTGGAATTTGACTCTGACTATTGTTACTGTGATTTTGGCAATATTGCTGGTAATAGTAGTTTTGTGGCATCGCTACTGAAAGATATTGCGTGCCCGTAGTTTTGTGAGTGATACGTTTTGTGATACGCTTTTGTAAGTAACGTGTGTATTCTGAAAGTGTAAACTGGAAACTGGGGGGGCAAACAAGCAGTGAAATTTTAAAGAAAAGTGTGTTAGGATGTGTTTTAAGTCACTGGAAGGATATTGGAGGATCTGCCGGTGGAAGTGTGAACAGGAAAACATTGATAAAATATCGTAATCAGTGGTGGCCGCTTTATAAGCTGGAATGTGGAGAAAAGTGGCCCCTAAATGGAACTTTAAACTATAATATTTTGCTACAGTTAATGTTGTTTTTTGAGAAGCAGAACAGGATGAAATGTTGTATACTGATGTTTCAGCATCTTGGTGGGAAAAGGTAGGGAATTAAGTTGGCCCCTGACTGAACCTTTGATGTTGGCATTAGAGAAGTACAGGCTGGAGAAAGATAAAGGAAGTGTTAAAAGGGTTGTTGAAAGTGTTAAAGGTGTTTGAAGTTGAATGAGCAGGGAAAGAGGATGTAGGAATGTTAATAGTTCTGCCTCTGCCCGAGGCAGAGATCTTAAAATCATGGGTGTTAGCCCTTTAGGGCAAAGGGACCATGATCGGTCCGAGAGAGTTGTCACAGAAACAGAAAATCAGTCAACTCTTAAAACAACCTGAGTTCATGTGCGAGCTCAGATTGCTGATGGGACCGTTCAGGGAACTGTGGACAATTGCATTCCCCTGACCGACCCCCACTAAGACCCGAATCATCCTGAAAATCATGAACGGTTAAGTAAATACTAAAACCTGGATGAATTGGGAATTGAGAATATGCTTCCAACAAGGTCTAAAAGAAAGCCCTATGGAATTTTTGGACCAACTCTGAAATGTAATGAAAATAAATAAATAAATAAATAAATAAAACAAAACGGTTTGGACCTGGCTTTGGAGGACAAATTGACTAGCCTTTTCCTAGGGTAATCAACCCCTGATTTCAACAGGAATAACGGGGACCTGGGGAATCTACCCTAGCGGATCCTCCACTGGTTATAATGAAGCTAGGGGAGGAATGGAAGTGAAATTTCTTATTGCTATGGGGCAACGTATTCAGTTCTAAATCAAGCATTAATGCCTTCACAGAATTATTATGTTAGGGTAAAAGGTGTGTCGTGGTTTAACCCGGCCGGCAGCTAAACACCACGCAGCTGTTCGCTCCCCCTCCCCCTCCCTCTCTGGGACGGGGGAGAGAAATGGAAAGTGAAGCCTGTGAGTTGAGATAAAGACAGTTTAATAAGACAAAATAATAATAATAATAATAATAATAATAATAATAATAATAATAATAATAATAATAATACAATGATGATAATAGTACCACTACTAATAATGTGTACAAACAAGTGATGCACAATGCAATTGCTCACCACCCGCTGACCGATGCCCAGCCTAACCCCGAGCAGTCCGGCCCCCTCCCCCTGGCTAGCCACCCCTATGTATTGTTTAGCCTGACGTCAGATGCTATGGAATACCCCTTTGGCTAGTTTGGGTCACCTGTCCTGGGTCTGTCCCCTCCCAGCTCTTACTGCACCCCCAGCCTGCCTGTTGGCAGGACAGAGCAAGAAGCTGAGATGTCCTTGGCTTGGTATAAGCATTGCTCTGCAACAATTGAAACATCGGGGTGTTATCAGCACTCTTCTCATCCTAAGCCAAAACATAGCATTCTCCCAGCTACTAGGAAGAAAATTAACTCTGTTCTAACTGAAACCAGGACAAGGTGTAACCGAAAAGGCTTATTTTTGGGAACCTTTGAAGTACAAATTAGGGAAACAATGGGGCATACACAGATTTTTATCTATGCCTAGCTCCTCATGGGCACTCTTAGGTAGAGATTTATTAGAGCAAGTAGGAGCAGAAATTGTCTTTGAAAAAGGGAAAATGGAATTAAGAACAGGAGAAGAACAACGAATAAATGTGTTAAGCTTGGCACTAATACAAACTGACCCTAAAAGTGAAATACCTTTAGAGATCACAGATCAAGTATGTCCAGGAGTTTGGGCTACCGAAGTCCCTGGAAGAGCTAAAAATGTGACCTTAATAATTATTAAATTAAAGCCAGGAGAGAAACCCGTTAAGGTTAAGTAATATCCTTTGAGGACAGAAGATAGGAAAGGAATTAAAGAGATAATTGATCAATTTTTACAGTATGGATTATTGATTGAATGCGAATCAGAATCCAATGCACCCATATTGCCAATTAAAAAGGCAGATGAAAAAGCTATAGGCTAGTTCAGGATTTGAGGGCCATAAATAAAATCACTGAGGATATACATCCAGTAGTGGCAAACCCTTATACTTTGCTGACTAAATTAAAGAATAGTCAAGTCTGGTTTACCGTACTGGATTTAAAAGATGCCTTCTTCTGCCTAGGCTTAGCCACAGAAAGCCAAAACCTATTCGCCTTTGAATGGGAAAATCCCGATTCGGGCAGAAAGACGCAGCTTACGTGGACATTACTACCTCAAGGATTCAAGAATAGCCCCACTATTTTTGGAAACCAATTAGCAAGGGAACTCGAAACATGGATACCTCCGGACACTGAAGGTGCTTTGTTACAATATGTAGATGATCTCTTAATAGCTACCGAGACTAAAGGGAGTTGGATTCAATGGACTATAAGTCGTCTTAATTTTCTGTGTTTAAATGGATATCAAGTCTCTTGACAGAAAGTCCAGCTGGCTCAACAAAGTGTGACCTATCTGGGATTTGACATTTCGGAAGGACAACGAGAACTAGGAACTGAACATAAGGAAGTCATTTGCCGGACTCCAGAACCTCAAATGGTAAAGGAGCTACAAAGCTTTTTAGGAATGACAGGTTGGTGTCGCCTTTGGATTTATAATTATGGACTATTGGTAAAGCCTCTATGTGAATTGATAAAGATTAACCAGTCAAAGTTAGTCTGGACTGGAGAAGCACAAAAAGTCTTTAAACAACTTAAACAAGAATTGATGATTTTGAAATATCAAGCAATATTGGTAGAACAGGACGACGTGGAAATTGTGATAATTCATATTGTGAATCTAGCCTCTTTTCTTAGTGATGCTCTGGCACAAGCTGTGATTCACGATTGTTTAGAAACTCTAGAGACTGTGTATTCCAGCCGACCAGACCTTAAGGAGGAGCTCATGGAAGACGCGGAAGAAACTTGGTTCACGGATGGGAGCAGTTTTGTTACGCAAAGGCAACGTAAAGCTGGATATGCTATAACAACTACTCAGCAGGTAATCGAGTCTAAGCCTTTACCCCCTGGAACATCAGCTCAAAAGGCGGAGATAGTTGCTCTCACGAGAGCATTGGAACTGGCAGCGGGAAAAAGGGTAAATATTTGGACAGATTCTAAATATACATTCGGCGTGGTACATGCTCATGGAGCAATTTGGAAAGAACATGGATTGCTGACCGCTCAGTGAAAACACAAAGTATGCTGAAGAAATTTTAAAATTGTTAGAGGCTGTAAAACAACCAGAAAAGGTAGCTATCATGCATTGTCAGGGACACCAAAAGGGGAACACCGATTTTGAAATTGGAAAATCGATTGGCAGAGGCTAAGCAGGCAGCTGAAATAACTGAGGTGAAGGCATTGTCTTTGATACCAGACAGTAAAATCCAAACTATATCCAAATTATACAAAAGAAGACTTAAAATTAATTGAAGATTTGAAAGGTAAAATGAAACCAGATGGATGAGTATATTTAAAAGATAACCACATAGTAATACCCTCTAGTTTGACATGGCCCATAGTTCTTACAGAACACAATAAAACGCATTGGGGAGCTGGCACACTGCATAAGAGCCCGAGTCAGACATTAGTGGGACGATATGATAAAACAAGTAACTCAACAATGTAGCATTTGCTTACACAATAACCCCAATACCAAGAATAGAATAAAATTTGGAATAATCGGTAAAGGAAATTATTCGGGGCAACAGTGGCAAATTGATTTTTCAGAACTCCCTAGAAAAGGGGGGTATCATTATTTACTGGTTCTGACTGACACGTTTTCAGGAAGGCCTGAAGCCTTTCCCTGTCGAACAAACAAAGCAAGAGAAGTGGTTAAAGTCTTGTTAAATGAAATAATACCATGCTTTGGGATTCTAGTAGCAATGTCTTCTGATAGAGTTTCACATTTTTGTGCACAAGTGGTAGAACAGATAAGTAAGATTCTAAAGATAGATTGGCAACTGCATACTCCTTATAGACCACAGGCAAGTGGACAGGTAGAAAAAATGAACCATTTAATTAAACAATAAATAGCTAAAATTGGATAAGAAGCTAATTTGTCATGGCCTCAATCCCTCCCTTTAGCATTACTTGGAATTAGAGTTAAACCTAGAATAAAAGGAAATTTGAGTCCCTTCAAAATCTTATATGGAAGGCCATAGCAATTTCTATTTAGTGGAGAGGACCTAACGCAGTTAGGATCAGAATATTTATATGCTTATATAACTGAACTTCAGAAACAATTAAATAAAGTACATACATTTGTTTTAGGGACCAGGGCTAGAGGGTTGGATCAACCAATCCACCCCTTTAAGCTCGGGGATTATATATATATATAAAGACTTTTTCAGGACAACCCGTGCAGGAAAAATGGAAGGAAAGTGGATGGGACCACACCAAGTATTACTGACAACACACACCGCCATTAAGATTAAGAAGCAAGCAGCTTGGATCCACAATTCAAGGGTGAAGAAGGCCCCGGCGAGGATATGGACCACCACTCCAATTGGACCAACAAAATTACGGTTTTCCAGATCCTAATGATTGCAGGGGTGCGGTTCTCGGATTTGGGGTGGGCAACTTGGGATGAGAACTTACACCTGACCTTAATACAAACAATTTCTCAAGTAACTAATAAGACGAACTGTTGGGTATGCACCCATCTGCCACAGCATGGGAATAAGGGTGTATCGTAACCCTTACCCAAACCCTAACCCTAACCCTTACCCCAACCCTTACCCTGACCCTTACATTAACCCTAACCCTACCCCTATCCCTAACCCTAACCCAAACCCTTACTCTAACCCTAAGCCTTATCCTTAACCTTACACTTAATCTTATCTTTAACCTTACCCTTAAACTAATACATACCCTTACGTTTCCCTCATCATAACCCTAAAATTAACCGTAACCATTACCCTAACACTTATACTTACCTAACCCTAAACCTTACTCTAACTTTTACCCTGAGCCAGAACCTTAGACTTCCCCTACCCCTTCCCCTTACTAATACCGTTACCCTAACCCTTACCCTTACACTTACGGTTACCATTAACCTTACCCTTACCCTAACACTTACCCTTACCCTATCCCTTACACTTATCCTTATCCATACAACTTACGCTTACCCTAACACTTAACCTTAACCTAACCCTAACCCTAAACCTTACCTGAACCCTTACCCTGACCCTTACATTAACCCTTACCCTAAAACTTACACTTAACCTTAACCTTACCCTTAACCTTAACCTAATACTTACCCTTACTTTTCCCTCACCCTAACCCTAAAATTAACCCTAACCATTACCCCAACACTTACCCTTACCCTAACCCTTACCCTTACCATAACCCATACTCTAACACATACCTCTACCCGTACCCGTACCCTTACGGTAACCCTTACCCTTACGGTAACCCTTACACTTATCGTAACCCTTACCCTTACCGTTACCGTTACCGTGGCCCTTACCCTTACCCTTACCCTTATCCTTACCCTTACCCTTACCCTTACCCTTACCCTTACCCTAACCCTAAACCTTACCCCTATCCTAACACTTACCCTTACCGTAAACCTTACCCTTTCTGCTACACTTACCCTTAGCGTAAATCTAAACCTTACACTTACCCTTAGCCTAACCCTCACCCTTACCCTTACCCATACCCTTATTCTTACCCTTTCCCGAACCCTTACCTTTACACTTACGGTTACCATTAACCTTACCCTTACCCTAACACTTATCCTTAACCTAACCCTTACCCTAAAGCTTACCCCAACCCTTACCCTGACCCTTACATTAACCCTAACCCTTACCCTAAACCTTACCCTTAATCTTAACCTTAACCTTACCCTTAACATTAACCTAATACTTATGCATACGTTTTCCTGACTTTAACCCTAAAACTAACCCTAACCATTACCCTAACACCTAACCTTACCCTAACCCTAACCCTAACCCTTTCTCTTACACTTACCCTGACCTGTACCCTTACACTTACCCTTACCCTTATACTCACCCTAATTCTTACCCATACCCTAACACATATTTGTACCCTTAACCTTACCGTTACCCTTAACCTTACCCTCACCCTTACACTATCCGTTACACTTACGCTTACCCTTAACATAAACCTTACCCTTGACCTTACCCTTACCGTAAGCCATACAACAACACTTACATGTACACTTACGCTTACACTTACCCTAGCAATTACTCGTACAATTACCCTTAACCTTACTATTAAGCTAACCCTAAACCTTACCCTTATCCTAACACTTACCCTTATCTTAAACCTTACCCTTTCTGCTACACTTACCCTTTGCCTAATTCTAAACCTTACCCGAACCCTCACCCTTACCTAAATCTAACTAAAATCTAACCATTACCCTAACCCCTCACCCTTACAATATACATATTTTTACCCTTTACCTAAACCTTTACCCCAACCCTTACCTTGACCCTTACATTAACCCTAATCCTTACACTAAACCTTACACTTACTCTTAACCTTAAACTTAGCTGTAACCTAATACTTACTCTTACGTTTCCCTCACCCTAACCCTAAAATTAACCCTAACCATTACCCTAACACTTACCCTTACCCTAACCCTTACTCAAACCCTTACAATGACCCGTACTTTTACACATACCCTTACACTTACCCTTACTCTTAAACTTACACTAACCCTTACCCTTAACTAAATCTAACCCTTACACTAAACATCATCCTTACCCTTACCATTATCCCTTCTCTTACCCTTATCCTAAACATTTCCCAAACCCTTACCCTTACATTAAACCTAACCCTTACCATAACTCTTAACCTTATCCTTAAACTTAACCTAATACTTACCCTTATGTTTCCCTCACCCTAAACCTAAAATTAGCCTAACCATTACCCTAACACTTACCCTTACTCTAACCCTTATCCTCAACTTAAGTGTAAGTGTTAGGATAACGGTAACCTTAAGGGTGACCCTTAAGCTTATCCTTAATGTTTATGGTTAGGTTAAGGGTAATTGTACGAGTAATTGCTAGGATAAGTGTAAGCGTAAGTGTACATGTAAGTGTTGATGTATGGCTTATGGTAAGGGTAAGGTTTATGTTAAGGGAAAGCGTAAGAGTAATGGATAGAATAAGGGTAAGTGTAACGGTTAAGTGTTAGGGTAATGGTTAGGGTTAATTTTAGGATTAGGGTGAGAAAAATGTAAGGTTAAGTACTA
This sequence comes from Aythya marila, assembly GCF_965140915.1. NCBI lineage: Eukaryota > Metazoa > Chordata > Aves > Anseriformes > Anatidae > Aythya > Aythya marila. The sequence continues at coordinate 11,880 of NW_028137222.1, read as the reverse complement.
GCTTAAGGTTAAGTGTAAGGTTAAGGTTAAGATTAAGTGTAAGGTTTAGGTTAAGGGTAAGGCTTCAGGGAAGGGGTAAAGTTCAGGGAAAGGTTTGGGGTAAGGTTTAGGGTTAGGTTCAGCTTAAGGGGAAGGGTTGGTGTAAGGTTAAGGGTATGGATAAGGATAAGGGTAAGGGTAAGGGTTAGCGTAAGGGTAAGATTAATGGTAAGGTTTATGTTAAGGGTAAGCGTAAGGGTAACGGATAGAGTAAGGGTAAGGGTACAAATATGGGTTAGGGTATGGGTTATGGTATGGGTAAGAGTTAGGGTAATGTAAGGGTAAGGTTGAGTGTAAGGGTATGGGTCAGGGTAAGGGTAAGAGTAAGGGTTAGGGTTAGGGTAAGGGTAAGTGTTAGAATAATGGTTAGGGTTAATTTTAGGGTTAGGGTGAGGGAAACGTAAGGGTAAGTATAGGGTTAAGGTAAGGGTAAGTGTAAGGTTTAGATTTAGGCTAAGGGTAAGTGTAGCAGAAAGGGTAAGGTTTACTGTAAGGTTTAAGGTTTCGGCTTAGGTTAAGGGTAAGGGTAAGAGTAAGGGTAATTGTACGAGTAATTGCTAGGGTAAGTGTAAGCGTAAGTGTACATGTAAGTGTTGTTGTATGGCTTATGGTATGGTAAGGTCAAGGGTAAGGTTTATATTAAGGGTAAGCGTAAGGGTAAGGGATAGAGTAAGGGTAACGGTAAGGTTAAGGGTAACGGTAAGGTTAAGGGTACAAATATGTGTTAGGGTATGGGTTATGGTATGGGTAAGAATTAGGGTGAGTATAAGGGTAAGGGTAAGTGTAAGGGTACAGGTCAGGGTAAGGGTTAGAGTAAGGGTTAGGGTTAGGGTAAGGTTAAGTGTTAGGGTAATGGTTAGGGTTAGTTTTAGGGTTAAAGTCAGGAAAACGTATGCGTAAGTATTAGGTTAATGTTAAGGGTAAGGTTAAGGTTAAGAGTAAGTGTAAGGTTTAGGGTAAGGGTTTGGGTTAATGTAAGGGTTAGGGTAAGGGTTGGGGTAAGGTTTAGGGTAAGGGTTAGGTTAAGGATAAGTGTTAGGGTAAGGGTAAGGTTAATGGTAACCGTAAGTGTAAAGGTAAGGGTTCGGGAAAGGGTAAGAATAAGGGTATGGGTAAGGGTAAGGGTGAGGGTTAGGCTAAGGGTAAGTGTAAGGTTTAGATTTACGCTAAGGGTAAATGTAGCAGAAAGGGTAAGGTTTACAGTAAGGGTAAGTGTTAGGATAAGGGTAAGCTTTAAGGTTAGGTTAAGGGTAAGGTATAGGGTAAGGGTAAGAGTAAGGGTAAGGGTAAGGGTAAGGGCAATGGTAACGGTAACAGTAAGGGTAAGTGTTACGGTAAGGGTAAGGGTTACCGTAAGGGTACGGGTACGGGTAGAGGTATGTGTTAGAGTATGGGTTATGGTAAGGGTAAGGGTTAGGGTAAGGGTAAGTGTTGGGGTAATGGTTAGAGTTAATTTTAGGGTTAGGGTGCGGGAAACGTAAGGGTAAGTATTAGGTTAAGGTTAAGGGTAAAGTTAAGGTTAAGTGTAAGTTTTAGGGTAAGGGTTAATGTAAGGGTCAGGGTAAGGGTTCAGGTAAGGTTTAGGGTTAGGGTTAGGTTAAGGTTAAGTGTTAGGGTAAGCGGAAGTTGTATGGATAAGGATAAGTGTAAGGAATAGGGTAAGGGTAAGTGTTAGGGTAAGGGTAAGATTAATGGTAACCGTAAGTGTTAGGGTAAGGGTAAGAGTAAGGGGAAGGGGAAGGGGAAGGGGAAGGGGAAGGGGAAGGGGAAGGGGAAGGGGAAGGGGAAGGGGAAGGGGAAGGGGAAGGGGAAGGGGAAGGGGAAGGGGAAGGGGAAGGGGAAGGGGAAGGGGAAGTCTAAGGGTCCGGGTCAGGGTAAAAGTTAGAGTAAGGGTTAGGGTTAGGGTTCGGTAAGGATAAGTGTTAGGGTAATGGTTACGGTTAATTTTAGGGTTATGATGAGGGAAACGTAAGGGTATGTATTAGTTTAAGGGTAAGGTTAAAGTTAAGATTAAGTGTAAGGTTTAGGTTAAGGGTTAAGGTTAGAGTAAGGGTTAGGGTTAGGGTTAGGGTTAGGGTTAGGGTTAGGGTTAGGGTTAGGGTTAGGGTAAGGGTTAGGGATAATGTAAGGGTCAGGGTAAGGGTTGGGGTAAGGTTTAGGTTAAGGGTAAAAGTAAGTATAATGGTAAGGGTAAGAGTGAAGGTTAGGGTAATGGTTAGATTTAGGTAAGGGTGAGGGTTAGGGTAAGATTTAGAATTAGGCAAAGGGTAAGTGTAGCAGAAAGGGTAAGGTTTAGGATAAGGGTAAGTGTTAGGATAAGGGTAAGGTTTAGGGTTAGCTTAATAGTAAGGTTAAGGGTAATTGTACGAGTAATTGCTAGGGTAAGTACAAGCGTAAGTGCACATGTAAGTGTTGTTGTATGGCTTATGATAAGGGTTAGGTTAAGGTTAAGGTTTATGTTAAGTGTAAGTGTAAGTGTAAGGGTAACGGAGACAGTAAAGGTAAGGGTAAGGGTAAGGGGAACGGTTAGGTTAAGGCTACAAGTACGTGTTAGGGTATGGGTTATGCTAAGGGAAAGGCTTAGGGTAAGGGTACGGGTCAGGGTAAGGGTTACAGTAAGGGTTAGAGATTACGGTTAGGGTTAGGGTAAGGGTAAGTGTTAGGGTAATGGTTAGGGTTAATTTTAGGGTTAGGGTGAGGGAAACGTAAGGGTAAGTATTAGGTTAATGTTAAGGGTAAGGTTACGGTTAAGAGTAAGTGTAAGTTTTAGGGTAAGGGTTAGGGTTAATGTAAGGGTCAGGGTAAGGGCTGGGATAAGGTTTAGGGTTAGGGTTAGGTTAAGGGTAAGGATTAGGGTAAGGGTAAGGGCATGGATAAGGATAAGTGTAAGTGTTAGGGTAAGGGTAATGTTAAAGGTAACAGTAAGTGTAAGGAGAAGGGTTAGGGTAAGGGTAAGAGAAAGGGTATTGGTAATGATAAGGGTGAGAGTTACAGTAAGGGTAAGATTTAAAGTAATGTTTAGTAAGATTTAAAGTAAGGTTTAGATTTAGGCTAAGGGTAAATGTAGCAGAAAGGGTAAGGTTTACTGTAAGGTTTAAGGTTTCGGCTTAGGTTAAGGGTAAGGGTAAGGGTAAGGGTAATTGTACTAGGAATTGCTAGGGTAAGTGTAAGCGTAAGTGTACATGTAAGTGTTGTTGTATGGCTTATGGTAAGGGTAAGGTCAAAAGTAAGGTTTATATTAAGGGTAAGCGTAAGGGTAAGGGATAGAGTAAGGGTAACGGTAAGGTTAAGGGTAACGGTAAGGTTAAGGGTACAAATATGTGTTAGGGTATGGGTTATGGTATGGGTAAGAATTAGGGTAAGTAAAAGGGTAAGGGTAAGGGTAAGTGTAAGGGTACGGGTCAGGGTAAGGGTTAGAGTAAGGGTTAGGGTTAGGGTTAGGGTAAGGTTAAGTGTTAGGGTAATGGTTAGGGTTAGTTTAAGGGTTAAAGTCAGGAAAACGTATGCATAAGTATTAGGTTAATGTAAAGGGTAAGGTTAAGAGTAAGTGTAAGGTTTAGGGTAAGGGTTAGGGTTAATGTAAGGGTCAGGATAAGGGTTGGGGTACGGTTTAGCGTAAGGGTTAGGTTAAGGATAAGTGTTAGGGTAAGGGTAAGGTTAATGGTAACCGTAAGTGTAAAGGTAAGGGTTATGGTAAGGGTAAGAATAAGGGTATGGGTAAGTGTAGCAGAAAGGGTAAGGTTTCCGGTAAGGGTAAGTGTTAGGATAAGGGTAAGGTTTAGGGTTAGGGTAAGGGTAAGGGATAGGGTAAGGGTAAGGGTAAGAGTAAGGGAAAGGGAAAGGGTAAGGGTAAGGGTAAGGGTAAGGGTAAGGGTAAGGGTAAGGGTAAGGGTAAGGGTAAGGGTAAGGGTAAGGGTAAGGGTAAGGGTAAGGGTAAGGGTAAGGGTAAGGGTAAGGGTAAGGGTAGGGTAAGGGTAAGGGTTACGGTAAGGGTAAGGGTTACCGTAAGGGTACGGGTACGGGTAGAAGTATGTGTTAGAGTATGGGTTATGGTAAGGGTAAGGGTTAGGGTAAGGGTAAGTGTAGGGGTAATGGTTAGGGTTAATTTTAGGGTTAGGCTGAGGGAAAAGTAAGGGTAAGTATTAGGTTAAGGTTAAGGGTAAGGTTAAGGTTAAGTGTAAGTTTTAGGGTAAGGGTTAATGTAAGGGTCAGGGTAAGGGTTCAGGTAAGGTTTAGGGTTAGGGTTAGGTTAAGGTTAAGTGTTAGGGTAAGCGTAAGTTGTATGGATAAGTATAAGTGTAAGGGATAGGGTAAGAGTAAGTGTTAGGGTAAGGGTAAGGTTAATGGTAACTGTAAGTGTAAGGGTAAGGGTTAGGGTAAGGGTAAGCGTAAGGGGAAGGGTAAGGGGAAGTCTAAGGTCAGGGTTTAAAGTTAGAGTAAGGGTTAGGGTTAGGGTTAGGTAAGGATAAGTGTTAGGGTAATGGTTACGGTTAATTTTAGGGTTATGATGAGGGAAACGTAAGGGTATGTATTAGTTTAAGGGTAAGGTTAAAGTTAAGATTAAGCGTAAGGTTAAAGTTAAGACTAAGTGTAAGGTTTAGGTTAAGGGTTAGGGTTAGAGTAAGGGTTAGGGTTAGGTTTAGGGTAAGGGTTAGGGTTAATGTAAGGGTCAGGGTAAGGGTTGGGGTAAGGTTTAGGTTAAGGGTAAAAGTAAGTATAATGGTAAGGGTAAGGGTGAGGGCTAGCGTAATGGTTAGATTTAAGCAAGGGTGAGGGTTAGGGTAAGGTTTAGAATTAGTCAAAGGGTAAGTGTAGCAGAAAGGGTAAGGTTTAGGATAAGGGTAAGTGTTAGGATAAGGGTAAGGTTTAGGGTTAGCTTAATAGTAAGGTTAAGGGTAATTGTACGAGTAATTGCTAGGGTAAGTGCAAGCGTAAGTGTACATGTAAGAGTTGTTGTATGCCTTATGATAAGGGTTAGGTTAAGGTTAAGGTTTATGTTAAGTGTAAGTTTAAGGCTAACAGAGACAGTAAAGGTAAGGGTAAGGGGAACGGTAAGGTTAAGGCTACAAGTACGTGTTAGGGTATGGGTCATGGTAAGGGAAAGGCTTAGGGTAAGGGTAAGTGTAAGGGTACGGGTCAGGGTAAGGGTTACAGTAAGGGTTAGAGTTACGGTTAGGGTTAGGGTAAGGGTAAGTGTTAGGGTAATGGTTAGGGTTAATTTTAGGACTTAGGGTGAGGGAAACGTAAGGGTAAGTGTTAGGGTAATGGTTAAGGGTAAGGTTAAGGTTAAGAGTAAGTGTAAGCTTTAGGGTAAGGGTTAGGGTTAATGTAAGGGTCAGGGTAAAGGCTGGGATAAGGTTTAGGGTTAGGGTTAGGTTAAGGGTAAAGATTAGGGTAAGGGTAAGGGCATGGATAAGGATAAGTGTAAGTGTTAGGGTAAGGGTAATGTTAAAGGTAACAGTAAGTGTAAGGAGAAGGGTTAGGGTAAGGGTAAGAGTAAGGGTATTGGTAATGATAAGGGTGAGGGTTACAGTAGGGGTAAGTGAAAGGTTTAGATTTAGGCTAAGGGTAAGTGTAGCAGAAAGGGTAAGGTTTACTGTAAGGTTTAGGCTTAGGTTAAGGGTAAGGGTAAGGGTAATTGTACGAGTAATTTTAGGGTTAGGTTAAGGTTAAGTGTTAGGGTAATGGTTAGGGTAAATTTAAGGGTTAAAGTCAGGAAAACATATGCGTAAGTATTAGGTTAATGTTAAGAGTAAAGTTAAGGTTAAGAGTAAGTGTAAGGTTTAGGGTAAGGGTTAGCGTTAATGTAAGGGTCAGGGTAAGGGTTGGGGTAAGGTTTAGGTTAAGGGTTAATGTAAGCATTATGATAAGGGTAAGGGTGAGTGTAGGGTAAGGTTTAGAATTAGGCAAAGAGTAAGTGTAGCAGAAAGGGTAAGGATTACGGTAAGGGTAAGTGCTAGGATAAGTGTAAGGTTGAGGATTAGGTTAAGGGTAAGGGTAATGGTTTGGTAAGGGTAAGGGTAAGGTTAATTGTATGAGTAGTTGCCAGGGTAAGTGGAAACGTAAGTGAACATGTAAGTGTTGTTCTATGGCTTATGGTAAGGGTAAGGTTAAGAGTAAGTTTTATGTTAAGGATAAGTGTAAGAGTAACAAATAGAGTAAGGGTAAGGGTAACAGTAAGGTTAAGGGTAGAAGTATGTGTTAGAGTATGGGCTATGGTAAGGGTAAGGGTAGAGTAAGAGTAAGGGTAAGGGTATGTGTAAGCGTATGGTTCATTGTAAGGGTTACAGTAAGGGTTAGGGTAAGGGTAAGTGTAAGGGTAATGGTTAGGGTTAATTTTAGGGTTAGGGTGAGGGAAACGTAAGGGTAAGTATTAGATTACAGCTAAGGTTAAGGTTAAGAGTAAGTGTAAGATTTAGGGTAAGGGCTAGGGTTAATGTAAGGGTCAGGGTAAGGGTTGGGGTAAGGTTTAGGGTAAGGGTTAGGTTAAGGATAAGCGTTAGGGTAAGGGTTAGGTTAATGGTAACCGTAAGTGTAAAGGTAAGGGTTAGGGTAAGGGTAAGAATAAGAGTATGGGTAAGGGTAAGGGTGAGGGTTAGGCTAAGGGTAAGTGTAGCAGAAAGGGTAAGGTTTACTGTAAGGTTTAAGGTTTCGGCTTAGGTTAAGGGTAAGGGTAAGGGTAATTGTACGAGGAATTCCTAGGGTAAGTGTAAGCGTAAGTGTACATGTAAGTGTACATGTAAGTGTTGTTGTATGGCTTATGGTAAGGGTAAGGTCAAAAGTAAGGTTTATATTAAGGGTAAGCGTAAGGGTAAGGGATAGAGTAAGGGTAACGGTAAGGTTAAGGGTAACGGTAAGGTTAAGGGTACAAATATGTGTTAGGGTATGGGTTATGGTATGGGTAAGAATTAGGGTGAGTATAAGGGTAAGGGTAAGTGTAAGGGTACAGGTCAGGGTAAGGGTTAGAGTAAGGGTTAGGGTTAGGGTTAGGGTAAGGTTAAGTGTTAGGGTAATGGTTAGGGTTAGTTTTAGGGTTAAAGTCAGGAAAACGTATGCGTAAGTATTAGGTTAATGTTAAGGGTAAGGTTAAGGTTAAGAGTAAGTGTAAGGTTTAGGGTAAGGGTTAGGGTTAATGTAAGGGTCAGGGTAAGGGTTGGGGTAAGGGTTAGGTTAAGGATAAGTGTTAGGGTAAGGGTAAGGTTAATGGTAACCGTAAGTGTAAAGGTAAGGGTTAGGGAAAGGGTAAGAATAAGGGTATGGGTAAGGGTAAGGGTGAGGGTAAGGCTAACGGTAAGTGTAAGGTTTAGATTTACGCTAAGGGTAAGTGTAGCAGAAAGGGTAAGGTTTACGGTAAGGGTAAGTGTTAGGATAAGGGTAAGGTTTAGGGTTAGGGTAAGGGTAAGGGTAAGGGTAAGGGTTAGGGTAAGGGTAAGGATAAGGGTAAGGGTAAGGGTAAGGGCCACGGTAACGGTAACGGTAAGGGTTACGGTAAGGTTAAGAGTTACCGTAAGGGTACGGGTACGGGTAGAAGTTTGTGTTAGAGTATGGGTTATGGTAAGGGTAAGGGTTAGGGTAAGGGTAAATGTTGGGGTAATGGTTAGGGTTAATTTTAGGGTTAGGGTGAGGGAAAAGTAAGGGTAAGTAATAGGTTAAGGTTAAGGGTAAGGTTAAGGTTAAGTGTAAGTTTTAGGGTAAGGGTTAATGTAAGGGTCAGAGTAAGGGTTCAGGTAAGGTTTAGGGTTAGGGTTAGGTTAAGGTTAAGTGTTAGGGAAAGCGTAATTTGTATGGATAAGATAAGTGTAAGGGATAGGGTAAGGGTAAGTGTTAGGGTAAGGGTAAGGTTAATGGTAACTGTAAGTGTATGGGTAAGGGTTATGGTAACGGTATTAGTAAGGGGAAGGGGAAGGGCAAGTCTAAGGTTCTGGCTCAGGGTAAAAGTTAGAGTAAGGTTTAGGGTTAGGTAAGTATAAGTGTTAGGGTAATGGTTACGGTTAATTTTAGGGTTATGATGAGGGAAACGTAAGGGTATGTATTAGTTTAAGGGTAAGGTTAAAGATAAGATTAAGTGTAAGGTTTAGGTTAACGGTTAGGTTTAGAGTAAGGGTTAGGGTTAGGGTTAGGGTTAGGGTTAGGGTTAGGGTTAGGGTCAGGGTCAGGGTCAGGGTCAGGGTCAGGGTCAGGGTTAGGGTTAGGGTTAGGGTTAGGGTTAGGGTTAGGGTTAGGGTTAGCATAAGGGTTAGGGTTAATGTAAGGGTCAGGGTAACGGTTGGGGTAAGGTTTAGGTTAAGGGTAAAAGTAAGTATAATGGTAAGGGTAAGGGTGAGGCTTAGGGTAATGGTTAGATTTAGGTAAGGGTGAGGGTTAGGGTAAGATTTAGAATTAGGCAAACGGTAAGTGCAGCAGAAAGGGTAAGGTTTAGGATAAGGGTAAGTGTTATCATAAGGGTAAGGTTTAGGGTTAGCTTAATAGTAAGGTTAAGGGTAATTGTACGAGTAATTGCTAGGGTAAGTCAAGCGTAAATTTACATGTAAGTGTTGTTGTATGGCTTATGATAAGGGTTAGGTTAAGGTTAAGGTTTATGTTAAGTGTAAGTGTAAGGCTAACAGAGACAGTAAAGGTAAGGGTAAGGGGAACGGTAAGGTTAAGGCTACAAGTACGTGTTAGGGTATGGGTCATGGTAAGGGAAAGGCTTAGGGTAAGGGTAAGTGTAAGGGTACGGGTCAGGGTAAGGGTTACAGTAAGGGTTAGAGTTACGGTTAGGGTTAGGGTAAGGGTAAGTGTTAGGGTAATGGTTAGGGTTAATTTTCGGGTTAGGTTGAGGGAAACGTAAGGGTAAGTGTTAGGGTAATGGTTAAGGGTAAGGTTACGGTTAAGAGTAAGTGTAAGTTATAGGGTAAGGGTTAGGGTTAATGTAAGGGTCAGGGTAAGGGCTGGGATAAGGTTTAGGGTTAGGGTTAGGTTAAGGGTAAAGATTAGGCTAAGGGTAAGAGTAAGGTTTAGATTTAGGGTAAGGGTAAGTGTAGCAGAAAGGGTAAGGTTTACTGTATGGTTTAGGCTTAGGTTAAGGGTAAGGGTAAGCGTAAGGGTAATTGTACGAGTAATTTTAGGGTTAGGGTAAGGTTAAGTGTTAGGGTAATGGTTAGGGTTAATTTTAGGGTTAGGGTGAGGGAAACGTAAGGGTAAGTATTAGGTTACAGCTAAGGTTAAGGTTAAGAGTAAGTGTAAGGTTTAGGGTAAGGGTTAGGGTTAATGTAAGGGTCAGGGTAAGGGTTGGGGTAAGGTTTAGGGTAAGGGTTAGGTTAAGGATAAGTGTTAGGGTAAGGGTAAGGTTAATGGTAACCGTAAGTGTAAAGGTAAGGGTTAGGGTAAGAGTAAGAATAAGGGTATGGGTAATGGTAAGGGTGAGGGTTAGGCTAAGGTTAAGTGTAAGGTTTAGATTTACGCTAAGGGTAAGTATAGCAGAAAGGGTAAGGTTTACGGTAAGGGTAAGTGTTAGGATAAGGGTAAGGTTTAGGGTTAGGTTAAGGGTAAGGGATAGGGTAAGGGATTGGGTAAGGGATAGGGTAAGAGTAAGGGTAAGGGTAAGGGTAAGAGTAAGAGTTAGGGTAACGGAAAGCGTAAGGGTACGGGTGGAAGTATGTGTTAGAGTATGGGTTATGATAAGGGTAAGGGTTAGGGTAAGAGTAAGTGTAAGGGTATGTTTAAGTGTACGGGTCACTGTAAGTGTTAGAGTAAGGGTTAGGTTAGGGGTAACTGTTAGGGTAATGGTTAGGGTTAATTTTAGGGTTAGTGTGAGGAAAACGTAAAGGTAAGTATTAGGTTAAGGTTAAGAGGAAGTGTAAGGTTTAGGTTAAGGGTAAGGGTTAATGTAATGGTACTGGAAAGGGTTCAGGTAAGGTTTAGGGTTAGAGTTAGGTTAGGGTTAAGTGTTAGGAAAAGGGTAAGTTGTATGTATAAGAATAAGTGTAAGAGTAAGGGTATTGGTAATGATAAGGGTGAGGGTTAAGGATAAGGTATAAGGATAAGGGTATTTAAATTTTTTAATTCAATTTATTTTAAATTAAAATTTTTTAATTTAATTAATTAATATTTTAATTGTACGAGTAATTGCTAGGGCAAGTTTAAGCGTAAGTGTACATTTAAGTGTTGTTGTGTGGCTTATTGTAAGGGTAAGGTTAAGTGTTAGGGTAATGGTTATGGTTAATTATAGGGTTAGGGTGAGAAAAACGTAAGATTAAGTATTAGCTAAAGGTTAAGGGTAAGGTTAATGTTAAGAGTAAGTGTAAGGTTTAGGGTAAGGGTTAGGTTAAGGATAAGTGTTAGGGTAAGGGTAAGGTTAATGGTAACCGTAAGTGTAAAGGTAAGGGTTAGGGTAAGAGTAAGAATAAGGGTATGGGTAATGGTAAGGGTGAGGGTTAGGCTACGGGTAAGTGTAAGGTTTAGATTTAGGCTAAGGGTAAGTGTAGCAGAAAGGGTAAGCTTTACGGTAAGCTTTAAGGTTTAGGGTTAGGTTAAGGGGAAGGGGAAGGGGAAGGTAAGGGGAAGGGTTGGAGTAAGGTATAGGGTAAGGGTAAGGTTATGGTTAAAGAGTAAGGGTAAGGAAAAAGTAAAGGTAAGGATTTGGGTAATGGTAAGGGTGAGAAGGGTTAGGGTAAGGGTTACAGTAAGGGTTAGGTAACGCAGTGTACAACCTGGGACGTCACACGCAGAGCTGCCTCTGGCAAGGTGAGTGAGGAACAGATGTAGCAGTTGTGTTGTAGGTCTCACTGTTCCACTAAGCATCCCCTCTTTGTCTTTTAGAGGTGTTGTAGCTGTTTGAAGAGGGTAGATTGAAGCATCTGCCTCGGGGGCTGGTAAGCGGCAGAGGTAAGGGAGCAGATGAGAGTAACTTACCTAGTTGTGCTGTGTCTTTGGATGCTGCATCGGCCTATGCGTTTCTTTTTCTTTCACAGGTGTCTCGCACAGGCTCAAAGGAGCAAACTGCACTCTGAAGAGCTGTGTAAGAAGAGGGGCTGGTCATGAGCTGGGTTGGAGCAGAACGACCAAGTAGCACAAGGTGACTATGAAAGGTGTCCGTCTTGCTTTGCAGGTGCCGTGGCAGGCTCTCCACAGAAGTGGATAAGGATATGAGATAAGGCCAGAGAGCGACAAGGAGCGGCACGTGCAGGGATGGTTTTGAAGCGCTGCGGTGGCTTACTCTTCTGTTCATCAGGTGCCACAGGCAAGGTGGGTTGTAACATCAGTCGTTATATTTGCATGAAAGCAGTTCACTTGAATGCCACAGTGCATCTGAGTAGGGTGTTCTAGCAGAACAAGCTTGTCTGGCACAGCGGTGCCTGATGGCAGTGTGTTTCCTCAGGTGAAGAGGTGCCTGAAGCCCCATCCTATGTAGCCTGCACACAATTATCTGAGAATGAAAGCTGCTTTCCAGTAATTCAGAAAGCCAAGTTACGTCTCAGCCTTGAGCATCTCGGGCTTTTGGGCCTGTCTGTAACATTTGGCACCAGCACTAATACTTTTTTTGGCATATGTTTAGCGTTTGGGGCCTGTGTCTGGGATTTGGGCCCTGTCTCGAACCACTGGGGCTTTGTCCTGGGTTTTGGAGCCTGCCTCTAGAGTTCAGGGCCTGTGATTAGGCTTTTGGGGTCTGTGTCTGGGGGCCGGTATCTGGGGGCAAGGGGGGAGCTGCTTGTAGACCCTTGGGGCCGGCATTGAGGGGGTTGGGAGCTGACTCTACACCTTTGGGGCCTGCTTCTGGGGGCGGGGGGGGGGTTGAGACCAGCATCTGGGGGAGGGGTGGGAGCTCTTTGTATTCCTTTGGAGCCTGTGTCGGGGGGCGGG